>NC_054581.1:74661-99661 GCF_017654505.1 Polyodon spathula | reverse complement strand
AGCAGCTGGTCCCATGATAGTATATGCGTTTAAACGCTCAGGGTGGTCCCAGTCATAATTACTGAAATACTGTGGTACGCTAATTTGAAATCTACAGCTGTTTAAGAGCTGAAAACAAGTAAAAAGGTCTAATTAAGCGAATTATCTGTTTAACTAGGGGTCTAGTTCAGCGATTGAGAGCTCAGCTGGAAACCAGCAGACACAGGGGGTCCCCCAGGACCAGGGCTCCAGATAATCCTTTATAGAAGCAAGACACAGCGCCATCTAGTGTTCTGCCACTTTGGATCAAGTTTTGCTGGCAATACGCTAGCTCTTCACTAGATGGCGCATATTGACATAAAGCACTTTTGGCTGATCTAGCTTGCATAATATTTATGGCAGGCAACATGAACGAAAAAGCAGCTCTGTTTAGACAGACTTGGCATAAAACGTTCAAACAGGTTCATACTTTTGAAATAGATAGTGTCGACGTGATCGATGTGGGCGGGGCGTTACTGCAATCTTTTTATTTTATGTCATGCATTTTAAAGAATGGCAGAGCAACAGGTTTTGGAGGAAAAGCAAAAAAAAAAAACCACTCTCAAAGTCACTGTAATGAAGTGAAGTCTCTCTGTATTACCCCCCCAATCAGAGATCAGAGCAACAAGAGCCAGGGCATTAATTAACGCTGCTCCAGTAACCTCTGACAGCGTCTGCAGTGTGCACGGCAACTCAATCCATCGCTGAACACCGCGGCTCATTTCACACAAGGCTTGCAGAAGGAAGTGTTCCGAGCCCTGGGAACAAACACAATGGCAAGGGGGTTCTGGAACACCGCGAGAACTCCAGTTTGCATGGCTTTACAAGGATCATGTCTTCTTTACTTTACTGCACTTCACTATGCTTTTACTACATTTGATTATGCTCTTATTATGCTTCCACTAGGCTTTACTACAATGAGAAACTTTTATCAAAGGGTAGCTCCAGTCTGCAACTGAATGCATGAAACCCCAAACAGAATCAAGACGTCAGAGGAAGCCCGCGTAGAAGAGATCGAGGCTGAGCTGTGTCTCGACTTCCTTTGAAACAAAAACAGGTCATTCAAAACAGGTTTGTTGCAAACTTAAATAGGCACACAGGTTTAAAAATCCAAGTCATTAAAAAATGTAATCACATAAAAGTGCTACTCTACACAGTCTGTTTGATTCTCTCATCGTTTTTCTGCTCAAATTATAATTATATAATTTTTTTTTTTCCCCAATGCTTACTGAATTGCTTCTGAAAACCTTTGGAAAAGAGTCGGGGGGGCGGGGGGTATTTGTGTTTCACAGGCTTCTGCGTACAGCGTGACGCTAATCGGCTTCCCCACGCCTGCTCGGAGGAGTCTTTTCAGAAGTCTGTTCTAAATCAGAGCAGACACAAATTTTAAGGTGTTTGCAAATGATTCCAGGTGAGAGATTAAAATTAAAAAACCCTAATTAAACTGCTTACTGGTTCAATGAAGGGTCTAGTTCGGTTGCAACGAAAACCAGCAGACAATAATCACAAAATTCAGTTTGAAGCTACCCCCTCTAGGATACAGGATATTAACTACTCTAAGGCAACTGTGCACCATCTTGTATTTCGCCCAGGCTGAGATAAAGGGCACTCGAATGGTCTTGTAACATCAAAGACCATCATTAATTCAGCGGGCTTTGCACCACACACATCGTATCTTCAGTGTACCGTTACAAACCCCATTCAAAACGGTCAGCGGCTTTCACCACACACCTGAATCAAGCATCGGAAACATCGAAAAGTATCACAATGCAATATTGGCTAAGCTGATCAATATATTGGGATATTCACTGCCCCGGCCACTTTATTAGGACCTGTCCCGAATATGGGGTCACCGTCGCCCCCCGATCACAGCCCTGGCGTGGCCCGGACTCCACAAGGCGCTGGGAGGCGTCTAGATCCATTCCCTCGTTCATATTGAGTGCAGAGAGGCAGGCAGAGGGTGGTGATGACGAATCGTTCACGCAGTCGGATTGAGATCACTGTGGCGTCCGTGGAAGAAGTCTCTGTCCTGCTCCTCAGTCTATTCTGGCTCAGTGGAGGCTGCATTATTGAAAGCAGCCGTCAGGGCTCAGCATTGCTGGGCACACTTGATGCTTCAGTCAACTACTGATTCAGAGTCATCAAGGGCCCCCCCGGGGGTATACCAGGAGAACATGCCCCCCTCCAGGGCCATGCCAACCCCGATCGGAGAGGGGAGACACACACAGGTACTAATAAAGCGGCCGGGCAGTAGATATTTCTCCATGCTAACTAATTGATTTGATCAGTCTGTACCCCTGACAAGACAGAAGTGGATAGTATTAGAGCATTTTACAGTCCAGGCTGACCCTCCACCCAGTGCTGCGAAATGCTCTAAAACACCCCCTGCTCAGAATATCAACGGATTAAAATCCACCAGATTGTGTAGAAGTGCGGTTTCCTTCCAGTTTTGAGGCTTCACTGGTTTGGTTTGCTTTGTTTGAGAGCTGTGGGGCGCACTTTGCAAAGGACTCTGGGATGATTTTTTTTTTTTTTAAATAATTCTGGCGTTGGTTTTGGCGCCGCTCGGTCCAGCTTCCTCTCAGGAGAGGACGGTGTTGCGCTGGGATGACTCCGCAGTCTTCTCGAAGAACATGAAATCCTGGAACACACAAGACAACAGGCTGGTCAGCGACGCCCATCTCCACTCGGCACGGGGCCAAAACATTTGCATCACCTAGAATTTCAGAATGGAGACAAGAGTTTTTTTTTTTTTTTGTTTGTTTTTTTTTTTTAAACTATATGAACAATATTTCTGGGTCAGAACACCTGCTCGGGCCTTGTTTCCATGACGAACTCAAAGGAAGAAATAAAGACAGTATCTCTAACCCTAAGGACTAACACAGATGGATCGTGGCAAATCTATCCTGTGGAAATTTTAACACACCCACATCCTCTGGGACACAGCGGGACCAGAAATGTTTCAGATAGACCCCCGGTTTTAAATTTATGAAGTATAATGTAAAAGTCAGTGTTGGGGAAGTTAAAGTAATCTGTTGAACAAAACTGCAACTAGTTACAAATAGTTACTTCTCAGGATTGTTTTTTTCCCCCCTGGCTGCAGCTGGAAATATTCTCCTAACACCCTAGCTATGGAACCCAGTCCTTCCCTCCTCTGAACGCTGCGCGCCAGTGAGATGATCTGAAAAGCGCATTGGCGTGACCCGGGAGGCATTACTTGCCTGAAAACCGCTATTAGTTCCAAGTTACTGGAAAATGTAATCGGATTACAGTTACATGTAATGTGTAACCTTTCTTCTATATTAACATACTTTTTATTGAAAGTTAAAAAAATTTCCCCTTGCTTTATATGGAAACAAATGGCACCCTCATAGGAGATCATCATGCATTTCAGTTTTCCATGTGTCCCCATATAAGGGGGCCATGCATGAAAGGGTAAGCCTGGCCATACTGCGTCCTGTAACAACCCAGACACTTCCCAGTGAAGTTCTCACAGCTGTGAAGAGCAAACATACAGCACAGCGAAACTGATCACTCTGCCCTGCATCCATCAAATGCACATGTGAGCAGACAGACAGTCAGGCTGCAGCTCGGAGCACTCTTTGAGGTCTCCACCCTCTCCCTTCTCCCCTCCTCTTCTCCCTCTCTCCCCGGTACTCACGATGAGGAAGCAGGCCCCAAGCAGCACCGCCTTCACCTTCACGTCCAGATCAAGGGGGAACTGAATCCCGAAATTATCCGCGTCTGTAAATGCCTCCTTCAGCAGCCCGCTCCACTGCTTACTAATCTGACCCACACTGGCACCTTCGTCCTTCGACTTCAACTGAGCACGAGAGCAGGGGAGAGAGGGAGAGAGAGAGGGGGGGGTGTTAGAAAGGAGAGGAGAGACGCACACACACACACACAAACACAGCAGAGAGACAAGCACAGAGGAGAGGGAGAGAGGGGAGAGACACACACACACAGCAGAGAGAGAGAGAGACAAGCACAGAGGAGAGAGAGAGAGGGGAGAGACACACACACACAGCAGAGAGAGAGAGACAAGCACAGAGGAGAGGGAGGGAGAGAGGATTAGAGAGTGTTAGACAGAAAGAGACACACAAGAACTCTGCATCCAGTCCAGAAACACTGAAAGGTGAGGCTGAGTCTCCAGTACCTCGAAGTTGACATCTCCACAGCAGCTGATGGCGAAGCAGGGCCCCACCAACCTCAGGACGGTCTCCCTCGAGGCGTTCTGAATGGAGAACTTGGGCAGGAAGGGGTGCCACGTCTGAACCACATAGCCGATCGTCGTGCCCCGCGGAGCCTGCACCTCCAACTGACGTCAGAAACACACATGAGTCAGCAGAGCGGCCTCACTGCCTCCCTCCCAGTGTCTCAGCTACAACCACTAGAGCCACACTGCTTCCCTCCCTCCCAGTCCCTCCTCAGCTCCACTAGAGCCACACTGCTTCCCTCCCTCCCAGTCCCTCCTCAGCTCCACTAGAGCCACACTGCTTCCCTCCCTCCCAGTCTCTCCTCAGCTCCACTAGATCCACATTGCCTCCCTCCCTCCCAGTCCCTCCTCAGCTCAGAGTGACTATCTAGACACAGTGCTCACACCCCCCCCCCGGTGCAGGGCTGTGCTGTCGCGGTGGGGCGCAGTACCTCTTGCAAGCAGCAGGGGCACCAGCAGCTGGCACACTTGTAGGGTCGCACCAGGCGGATGACCTCGTTGTCGCTGTTGTCGGTGATCTTCATGTTGAAGTGACGCAGGGAGCCGCAGCAGTTCCTGTTGCAGCAATCGTTCTTCTCCGTGGCCTTGTAGATCTTCTGGCCCACGCTGTTCTTGATCTCGTACTTGTTGTTGGTCTCGAAGCCGATGAAGGCTGGGTGAGAGGAGGGAGCGAGATGACGACACAGCGGGCACTGAAGAACACCTCAGATTTCTATATTTGGGGTTTTAGCTATTTATTCACAGAAACACGCCGAAAGGCGAATTGAAATTACTTCGATGCGGACCCTATAGGAGGGCTGTGTGGTCCAGTGGTTAAAGAAACAGGCTTGTAACCAGGAGGTTCAAATCCCAGCTCAGCCACTGACTCACTGTGTGTGACCCTGAGCAAGTCACTGAACCTCCTTGTGCTGCGTCTTTGGGGCGAGACGTTGTTGCAAGTGACCCTTATGCATAGTTTACACCCCCTAGTCTCGTATCTTATAAAAAGCTTTGTGATGGTGCTCTGCTATGAAAGGTGCTATACAAAGATGATTATTATTATATTAACCCTTGCGGTCCTGAATTTCTGTCACACTGAAGAATGCAAAATTAAGTCATGCGATCGAAAAAGGAACTCTAGCCAAAAGTTTTGCATCACCTAGAATTTTAGCATTGAGACATTAAAAATGTATGAACAAAATCTAGATCTTTTATTTATGTAATCAAGGAAGTACAAAATTATATCGCATAACCGGAACCCCTGCTAGTTGTAAAGTAGTAATTAATGTTTGAAATATCAGATTTGTTCGTGAAGCAGATAGAAAACTACAAAGCGGTGTGTGATTCAACATGTTAGCGTAACATTATTCAGCAGGTTTCAATCGACTTTATAGAGCAAAATTAGTTCAGTGATGCAAAACGTGTGACCAGAGTCGTATAAGGGAACAGGACGTAATAGCTAAACACACAGCACTAAGATAAGGCAGGACCTTGAGGTCCTGTCAGGGATGAAAGGGTCAAACTTTGATGCCTAGAACTTCCTGTGACTGAACCCGCGATCGAAGGATAAGAGACTCCCCCTGAACTCAGCCGTTTCATTCCCACTCTTACCTTCAAGAAGTTCAACCTTCTGGTGAACCAGGATCTGATCGATCTGAAAGAAAGAGCAGAAATCCTGAGTCCTCTGTTCCACACACTGGACTTTTTTTAACTGAGTGCAATCTTGTTTCATGAAGTCTGTGTTATCCATGCTGCTCTTCAGTTCCAGCAGAGTTTCAGCTGGAAACAGTGGAACAGGTTTCCTGGAAATCAAGGCAAGCAAACTGAAAACTTTCTTTAATCTCGTGTTAGAAGCAGATATCTGGGTTTTTTTTGTTTTTGTTTTTTTTAAATGAAAATATGGTTTCTTTCAAAATGCGCATATGAACTTGTTGGAACCGGGAATCCACACACACACACACACAAAAAAAAAAAAAAAAAACACAACTTTGGAGAGATGTGGTAAAAATGATGTCAGAATATAGTGAATGAATAAAAAAACCATGCCACCTCTCCCTGCTTACCTGTGTGAGGTACTCCAGCCCTGGGGGCACTCCGGTGGGCACAGCAGAGTAAGGGGTGACCTGGTTGTGGGGATCGTGTGCCGGGGAGGGCCTGGGATTGGTGGGGGCAGGCTGGTACCCGTGAGGGGGGCTCAGCGGACCTGGCTGGTAGCCCCCAGGCTGAGGGGGGGGCTGGTAGCCCCCAGGCTGAGGGAGGGGCTGGTAGCCCCCAGGCTGAGGGGGGGGCTGGTAGCCCCCAGGCTGAGGGGAGGGCTGGTAGCCCCCAGGCTGAGGGGGGGGCTGGTAGCCCCCAGGCTGAGGGGGGGGCTGGTAGCCCCCAGGCTGAGGGGAGGGCTGGTAGCCCCCAGGCTGAGGGTAGACAGTGAATCCTGGAGTTGGGGCGGGCTGGCTAGGATCTCCATATCCGGGGTGAGCCATGGGGTAGGGGAGCACAGAGTATCCCCCAGGCTGTGGAACCGGGTAGGGGGGCTGGTTCGGAGGTGGATAACCTGCGGAGAAAACACAGCGAGCTCGTCAGTGACCTACAGCCCCCCCGCAAACAGAACACAAGAGTAACACGACCCCGTTAGCAGACACTGCACCTCCCCGACAGCATGGATCGCACACCCAATGACAAAACAGTGAGCCTTTAACCACAACAGGGGCTACAGAAACAGATTCCATGTGACAAGACGTGGAGCTCTGGGAAGCACAGCTGTGTACCAAGTCTGAAGGCAGCATCTCACGGCGCCCCGCCCCCCCCCATTACATGTCAAACACACACTACAATTCTGGGTTTCAACCTTTGAGCCCTGTGTAGTGACAAAATTATTTTACTCACTAGAATCCCCTTGAAGGACCGCTGAAGCTTTTAATTGCTGGCAATACAGCGCGCAAAAACAAGTGCTCCTTCTGAAAGGGGAGAGGTTTATCGTGGTGCAAACACACGCTGAAGAGATCACAGACCACACAGATCGAAGTTCAACAGATCAGAGATTTCAAGCACCAGTGTTTCCAGCAGGAAACCTCGGCCATATCAGTAACCAGCTGATGTAAAACAGGGCTTGAAATAAGACTCCCATTGCATAGCAGTTTGAGACAATCCTGGTTTTACTAGGGGTCTATCAAAGACCTGAGCTTGCTCCCTATACAGTGTGGCTTATCAAGCTGGCAGGATAACCTGGGGATGGCTATTTCCATCCCTGCATTACGGTTGAGGGAGCGCTGGGGTTGAGAAATCACATCGCCTGCTCTTTGTGCAGGTCGGAGTGACGTAGACCCGCGGCAATGGAAGTGGATCAGAATGCTGCAGAGCGAGTTTGACTGATTAGCTGAGCCACAGACACACCTACAAGCAGGTCCTTCTGCACGGTCTATAGACATCAAACTGGTTTTCCACTCCCTTTATACACTCTAGACGCTGTCACAATGCGATCCGTGTGGATCAGGGTTGTAGGTAGGGCAGTCACGTGGACACTCGATGCATGCCAATGTGTTCCCTTGAATAGCTTGTTAGTTTAGCCGAAAGGGCAAACCTTCTCTTGGTTACAGTAAGCACGCCCTGTTTTTCTGTCAAGGCTCACTCTGGTAGCTGGCGTCTGTGCGGTCCGTGGCAGCACCCCTAATGAGGCCCCTGCAGAAAACAGGGTCTCGTCCCACACACGCCCCCAGGGTCAGTTAAAATTACAAAAGACAGGAGCATCTTTTGCCGAAACTGCAATTCCACTCCACCCAATTACAATTCCAGCTACAATGATCGTGCGCAGAACTCTCACTAATCAATTATATGGGACAAATACAATTACATACGCGTGCCAAGGTTTGACTACAGATAATATTATTAGCTTACTTGGCAGGTGCCTTCATCCAATTATACCTGATTGCAATTCCACTGTAACTGCGATTCACACAGGTGTTGCACTGCAGGGTTACATTGCAAGCTTCATACTATAAATACAGTGGAGTTTACAGTCAGTGCAAATAATAACACTGCTAGAATACAATATGAACTGGGATGCAACAAGTTAGTATCACAGCGAGTTATCTCTACAGTGACAGATTAGCAGTGCAAGGGTAGCGCATCAGCTGAGGATCCAGTAACGTGGTGCTGAGGTCAGGCGAGTCCAGGGCAGAGCAGGATGGGCGGATCCAGAGAGCTACACGAGCAGTCTATAAGCAAGCAAGGTATTAAACACCAAGTATTTGCTACAAGGTAATTATTTACCGGTACAGTGTTTCTAACAGCTTTAAGAAGTCTCCTGGGGGCACGTTCTGCTCATTGCGCAATAAGCCTGATACTCCATTCTGTCTTTTACAGCACTGCAATAAACGGTCGGAATTCCTTTCAATAACAGAGCCTAAAATTCCTTTTATTGGGTCGTTGGGCTGTCTCTTAAAAATCAACATAACTAAACTGGAAGAAAAGCATGCATGTTTTAAACACGCCAGCAAATTGCCTACCCCAGCCATCACTGAGATATTTATAGGCAGTATGTATTACAGGGACACATTTTAAAAAAAGGCACAATTCTGTAATAAATGAAAACGTTCTCCTGGCAGCTGGTTGATCTCGAAACGCAACACCGTGACTAGGTAGCCCATCCTCCCCCCCCCCCCTCTCTCTCTCTCTCTCTCTCTCTCAAGAAGCGTCTCCTTCCCTCTGTCCAGAGTCTGTCTCTACTTTCCAGCTGCGTCGTCTGGTCCTGGTTTGAGCTGTGCTTCGGGTTTTTAAGGCTTTCAAACACTTCAGGTCTTGTCCCCTGCTTAATTCTTTTAGTTCCAGGCTGGATTTGGGTCCCTCGCTCTCCAAAGCTCTAGTAACCCCAGGATTATTCTGGTTCCTCTATAGTAGACTCACCAGCTTGTGGATGACCAGAACTGAACACAGCAATCCTAGTCTCTCCTAAGCTTGATCTTTTCTGTACCCACAACACCACAGCAAAGACACTCACCTATTCAAGGGAGCGGATCAGCTTTGAGGCGAAGCTGTTCCTTACTTGACCAGAAAGACAGCCGGCAAGATATGAGGTGAAGTTCAACATGCAGCTGCTTGCATCTGATCAGCTCGATTCTCCAATAAGGACCTGGGAGTCTGGAACTCTACCTGGTTATTTACAGGATCCTTCCTGGTCTGCAAGTTAGCCGTTAGCCCCGCCTACTACAGGTCCCGATTGGAGAATTATGCCGAGAAGGCGGGGTCAGAACAAATAAGGCGGGTCAGCTTCGGTTTCATCACCTGTTCACTCAGGTGATTAGTGTTTGTAGCAGACATATTCCATAGAGCTTTAAGAAACCCTGATTGCTATATAGGCACAAAAGTGTAGTTTTGAAAGATACACATTTTACAGCGTGTTATATATATATATATATATATATATATACACACATACATACACACACACACCTGGTACTGCGTTGGGCTAAAGAAAGTTCTCAGTTACTCTAAAGACATCTGGTTTTCAGATTGTATTTCGAAGCTCTACACACACACACACACACACACACAACGAGGGATGAAATGCATTTCATTTTGCGGCAATGCAATGTGTAAAAGGACCCAAATAAATAATTACTAGTGTGAGTTTAACCGTGGCTGATTTTAGCTGACTGTAACCACGTACAGATGGTTGAGAGGTAATAAACATGCCTTACCAGGGCCAGACATGCTGCAGACAAGGAGTCCGGCTTCACTGCGCGAGATTCAGCCTGCCTCCTCACTGGTCCAGAGGTTGCTAGGAGACAGAGGGGGAAGGTAGGGGGGGGGGGGGGGGTTACACTCTGTAAACAGTCCTTGGAATACCCCAGGGGTTACTCGCTGGCTATAACAAGTGGAAATATTCCAGCCTACAGCTGTTAATCACTTCAAACAGCAAGGCGAGGCGAGGCATGGGATAAACTCCCACCTGCTTTCAATGACTAAGCCTTGCTATCCTTTGTTTAGTTTAGAATCTCCAATTATTTGCCCAATTATTATTATTATTATTGCTTCTCAGGGGGCGTCCTCCGATCCCACGAGCCAATCGGAGTCTTCTAACACCCAGGAGCTCGAGGCTGGATGTCTGCAGCCTCTGGAGGACAACGACCAGCCCAGCTCAGCAAATCTCCACCCCCAAGCTCACTCGGCTCCCCTGGGCTGTAGGGGGCGCCGCAGAGCGGGTGAAGAGAGATCCCACCTCCCCAGCCTATTTATTCAAAAACACACAAACACACTACAGAGGATACTCTAGACAAGCTCAAAGCAAAAACTATCTTTAAAACGTTTGCCAAAGCCATGTTAAGACAGGTGTGAGGGTGCAGTCTGAAAATGTATTTTAGATCACACACATCTCAATTGCAAACTTCAAAAGTTTTGCTTCATCTGTAATTTTAGGATTGAGAATTTCTTTTAAAAAATGTTATACATATATATCTAAAAAAACTATAATTATCTATGAACATAATTTTGTTTTTTTCTTATTCAACATCATGCAATCACAGAAACTACTAAACGAGATTGCAAAAGTCTATACCTGAAGCCATAATAGCAACACAGTAGTATTTCATGTTAGATTTCGAAATGTCACATTTTTCATTAAGTATATGGGAAACTACAAAGCATTGTGCAATGCAATGTTAATGGAATATTATCCAGCAGGTCTCATTCGACTTTATGAAGCAAAATGAGTTCGATCTATAGGATGACGCAAAACTTTTAGCCACAGCTGGACATAGGAAACTTCACACAGCACCATTATACACACAGTGACTGAAGAGGATTGATAAACCAGAACAATCTGAGACAAGGAGGAGGACAGCATTGCTCCTTTTGATAAGGAAAGGCTTGGTTGCATTTACCACACCATCAGACAGTGGATTAGGGAATCTCTCAAAAATCCCCCGTGACATTCCCTCTCGCTGCAGAGCACCTAAACTCAAAGCCAGCCGCTTCCGCGTCACGAGAGCTGGCAGCTCACCAGGCATCTGTAACTGTACACCACACAAACAGATGGACAGAGAGGTGCAGGCACCCAAACACAGCTGCTATCTTCAAACTCCACATTGTCTAAGAGCAGCCAGGCAGGCACGCCAATGCCTTTATCAGGGAGATAACACTATGCGCGATTAGAACACAAGAAGGTCATTCACAGAGGATGGCTATTTGGCTCTGAGCATTAAGTCAAGTCTACCACTCTCTGTGTCCTCTGGTGCTGGTTTCTGTGTTGGGTTTAATGGTTTAGAGTGAACTTTGTCAACTCCCTTTAAAAGATGTTAAAGACTTCAATCAAGTGTGCCCCCCCCTCCTAATTCTTTGTTCTAGGCTCCACGATTCTGTTCACTCCATCACCTCAGCTTGCTTGTGCTTTAAAGCCTGGTCTGGCTGGACTCTCTCCCGGGCCACAGTGTCCCTTCTGTGCAGAATTGATCACAGTATTGTAAGCGTCCTCAGTGCGTCACACCCCCTCATCAGAACCTCCTTCGATCTGTACCTCACATTGCAAGTGATGTAACTCCAGGCGCACTGTTGTATCCTGATCATCTGTTGTTTGTTTAAAGCTTTTCCGAAATGAACAGCCCAGCTAATTAAACTGTCAGATGGCTTCCTTGGTTAATTTTAGTCACTGGTCACGCAGGCTGCAACACAGAGAGACACAATTCTGCCGACGCGAAACAGTTTAGGGTTTGGTGCGGATTGCGAAACCACCCGACAAAGAAGTTGCAATCAAGGCTTCTCAGACAGAGCGTGTCTTCAGAAATATTGCTGATAAAATCTGATACAACTAGAATATGCAACCAATGTTTTGTCTAGTGCCTTCATCAGTGTTACTGAAACTAAACTGAGTCAAGCAGACCAGCGTTTGGGCTCTAGTGCCTTCATCAGCGTTACTGAAACTAAACTGAGTCAAGCAGACCAGCGTTTGGGCTCTAGTGCCTTCATCAGCGTTACTGAAACTAAACCGAGTCAAGCAGAGCAGCGTTTGGGCTCTAGAGCCTTCATCAGCGTTACTGAAACTAAACCGAGTCAAGCAGACCACCACTGTCATAGTATGCAATATTACACTATTGAACTTTTGAAACTATGCAAGTCTGAGCATGTTCTTCAACAACACCCCCCTCCCCCCCTTTCTGCCAGCCAGCCTTTCCAGCCAGACACTGACAATTGTGCTGAACCCGTGTGCTGGTGCTTGTGTTGCGGACTACACCAGTGTCCACTTTCTGTCTGTCTGTCTGTCTGTCTGGCTGTGTTGACCAAACTCATTTGTGACCCAAGCAGACAGGAGCCCAGGCCTGTAGGTTAAAGACAGAAACACAACACTCTGAACTAGGTTCCCTTTTAATTAACGCACTTTTAACACTGGATTGTCTATACACTGTAATTAAAGCCCTTGTTAGTTTCTGCATCGATCTCCATAATAAAACAGGGCTGCCAAGTTTGTGAATGCCTGACCTGTGGCAAGGCTGAGAACAGCACAGGAAATGCCTGCTTTTGCGTTTAAACTGCAGTGAGACTTGCATTTCCGTGAAGTTACAAGCGTTTTAAAAACACAAGCAACAAAATAACAACAACAACAACAACAACGTGAGAATTAAGCCAGGCAAAAAAAAAAAAATTAAAAAGTATCTGTGTTGATCATTTCTTTCTGAAGCGAAACCAAGTCGATTTAGACCACTTGGCAAAAATGTTATCAGACAGTATATTTAAATGAATGCTCTCCGACTCGTCTAAAAGGCACGCCGATTTCAATTTGTATCGTTCTCTCCTATTTGTATCGTCTTGTTTTGACATTACATTAATTAAAGGCACGACTCAGGACTAACATTGAGCGCTACAGCCGCCATTTTCTGTATTTTTCTTATGAAAAAGACAAAAACAAAACACAAACCCGCAATTGTCCCTTCAACAACAAATAATACTCAAGTGTCGTTTCCTCTGCAAATACTCACTTCTCCTTCTCCCCCCTTTTCACTAAAACACGTCTCTGTTTATTTCTGCATTTTCTTGTTTTTATTGGAGGGAGGGGGGGGGTACATGTAGCCTCTCCTGTTTGAAACCAAACTACAAAAAAAAAAAAACACACCAAGAACCAGCAGCTTAAGTGCTGCGTTATTTTCTTACCTTTAAAAAGCCGAACGCCAAGAAATAATTTCCACACACACACACCCCAAAAAAAACAGAGCAGACCCGTTCGGCGTTAGCTGCAGTCTTTTGTTGAATTCAATTGAAGATTTCACAAACCACCCTAACACACACACACAAAAAAAAATACTAGCTCACTGAGCTTCTCCTTCCCCTTCCCCTTCCCCTTCTCCTTCTCCTTCTCCTTCTCCCTCTCCTTCTCCTTCTCCTTCTCCTTCTCCTTCTCCTTCTGCCTCTCCCTCTCCCTCTCCTTCTGCCTCTCCCTCTCCTTCCCCTTCCCCTTCTCCTTCTCCTTCTCCTTCTCCTTCTCCTTCTCCTTCTCCTTCTCCTTCTGCCTCTCCTTCTCCTTCTCCTTCTCCTTCTGCCTCTCCCTCTCCCTCTCCTTCTCCTTCTGCCTCTCCTTCTCCCTCTCCCTCTCGATGCTTGCGCGTTTACGTTTTGAGTCACACGATTTTTATTAAGCACTGCTTTTGTTTTTGTTGCTGTTGTTGTTGTTTGTTTGTTTGTTTTTAGACAATGTTGTCAACACCCTTACCTCTAATATTGAACGACACCTCCCCGCAATCCTGTTAATGTCTGAAGTGAAGGGCCACCCAGAGGAGGAAGAGGAACAAAGCCAGGGGAGAGACCCGGTCAGGAATATCATTAAATGCATTTACCATACCAATGCATTCATTTAAATTTATTTAAGGTTCGGCAAAATATACCTCCCCCCACCCTCGTATGGTAGTTCAATTAAAGACGAAACATTTTCCAGACACCTTCCAGCGCCTTGTGGAGTCTGGGCACGGTCAGGGCTGAGTATAATGAAGTGGACACCCAGTTTGTCGCAGTTACACGCTTCTAACGGTTTAATGATTATTTTTATTTTCTTTTAATTTATTTTTGCCGGTGTATCGGTGAACTCCTGATAAACTTGTTCGGAAGTGCACTGAGGGATTTATTCTATGTATAAGTCAGGTCTGGGTGTATTTCTAGACTGCTTCGTTACAAGCCTTCGCCTGTGTGCAGCACAGGGAAAAAAGACAGAGAAAACGCAGGTGTGTGTGCCAAACACACCCGTGCATAATTCTCATTATGTTCATATATTTAGAAGCACTGTCTAATATTATAATCTGTCCTTAGGGGCCCTTTTATCAACACTTTGAGTTTTGCAACTTCAGTTCAAGTCTCCTGTGTCTTTTTAAATGCAGGTGTCGTGTTGTGATGAACGATGCTGTCGTCCTGCTGGGTACGCACGGTATTTCTAGGCTAGGCTCGGTTCTGAAGTTAAAGGGTGGGTCAAGAGGTTGAACAAACGAGGTCCTATTGGAAGAGACTCTGCAGCAGCAGCAGGTGTTGATGATGTCTAGTTCATCCCCCCCTAGTCTCTGTAAAATGTTGTTGCAGTAAGGTGTGAAGGAGTCAATGCAGGTGTGGTTGGAAAGTGTGAGTCACAAAGCAGGATTCAGATGAACACCTCTCCCGCTAATAACATGGACAGCTGTTTTCTTTTGGAGAGGCATCATCTAGAAGATCACAAGATTCCGGTCTCTAACTTTTCCCGAAGCAACACGGGCTGGTCATCCTTTATAAAATACATGCCTGTCATCACAGCACAGTGTTGAGCGCTCCCTGGTGGTAGAGCCAGGAACTTGTATGCTTAATAAATTAACACTACAGTTGAGGAAGCGGTGTGTAACTCAATACGTTAACGTAGCATTATAAGCAAAACAACCCTTATGTTGAAATCGATGGCTCTCCAGTCTCTCTCTCTATATATATATATATATATAATCTATTGATAAACACGGTGTGTTGGCCTCGATGTGATTGGCTATGCAAATGATGCAAAATTATAAAGTGTGAAATACGTACTTGCATGACCGCTTGCACCTCTGTGTGGATTCTCTGAGGATTCCTGCTAGTTCCAACCTTCAGCCACTAGGTGTCAGTATTATACAATACATTATACAGAGCTCCCCTGAACACAAGATTAAAGCAGAAGGATAAAAGTCTGTAAAAGACGAAACTTTATGAAAAAAAAAACGTGAGGATTGTTTGAATGTCATTTCTATAGTGATGTGGCCGGAAGTTTTGCATCATAAAGTCGAATGAGCCCTAATGAATAATGTTATCATATTGAATTACACTTGGCTTTGTAGTGTTCCACATGCACAATTTGACAAAAATGTACAAATGTGACATTTCGAAATCTAACATGAAATCCTACTGTGCTGCTATTATTGATTCCCGTAGACTTTTGCGAGATCATTTTGTAGTTTCTTTGATGACATGCTGTTAGATAAAATATTTAAATTATGTTTTTTTTTTTTTTATTAATTATATCTCAATCCTAAAATTATAGGTGATGCAAAACTTTTGGCCAGAGCTGTAGTGTTGGGAGGTAATTCATTAATGTAATCTGATTACTCTTTCCATTAACTTGTAACTCCAGTGATTCCTTTTTTCAGTCAGGTGATGAAGCGTGGTGAAGGGATTACATTGTACGTGAAAATATAACTTAGTTACTTTTAATCACATTTAAAATAAAGGCCTGCGGGTAATGCACCAATCAGAACGCGCTTCAGCGGGTCAAGCCTCCTGGGTCACGCCAGCGCGCTTTTCAGATCAGCTTGCTGGCGCACAGGGTCCGAACGAAGGAGTGGGTTCCATAGCTAGGGTCTTAGGAGAATATTTCCAGCTGCAGCCACACCAAACCAAAAACAACATCTGTAAAATTACAGCCCTAGAAGTAAGTATTTGTAACTGTGACGGATAACCTTTTAAAAGTAACTTCCCTAACACTGGCTGAAGGGTTGAAAGCCAGCTCTGTGCTCTTGGTTATCGCCTGCACTGTTTTCACTGCTCCCCTGATCATCATGGAAAAACATTTCAAACCCATCTCCACTGTAACGCATGGCACATATTCTGTATGTATTTTATATTTGTAAAGGCAAAAAATACCATGGAAGACAAAATCCTAACTTGGGCTGACCGACAGAGATATATAGATAGCTAGATAGATATGCGCATGCTGAAATAAACTGATTCCCAGTAAATTACAATATATCTCATCAGTCCTGTAACTTCTCCTCTGGTCTCTGCTCCTGTTAGGAACTCTCCCGGATCTTGCTTCTGAAAATGTTTTCGGATCTCCTGCAGCCAGAGAACGACATCCCGCACTCTACATACACTCACAGGAATTGAAATGTAGATATGTAATAAAAGCCTGAGAATAATGCCTTTTACTTGTTCCTGAATGAAATAATGGATGAGTTGCTGTGTTTATATGGGTCTTTATTTTTTTATTGAGTGCAGTGGAAACATGATATTCAGGGCCCGTGTTCAGTGATAAGGACACCCTCTGCAGTCCTAAACGAATCTCTGTTAAGTGACTTCGCAAACCTGATACCGGCACAGGTTGGGTCTGTGTGGACTGGGGGACAGCGAAATGGACCCTGGTGTAGAAGAAGCTATCGTTTCGCGAGAATTAGCAATTCCTGAATTTGGGTCAAAATTCCCATCTTCTTCCCATCTTTCGATAAACACAAGATTGGTTCAGAGTGTAAATCGCAAGCGCCTGGCCAGCACAGTTTGAAATGGAAACAGGGCAGCGCGGTTTGGGCTAAGAGCTGGGGGAAGACGGTACGCTTTTACAAGATTTGTAAACCCAGGGAAGAAAACGGATCAATGGATTTTAAATCATTGGTTCGAGAGAGAGAGACTGCAGCTACTGTAAAACACAGACCTTTATTAATGGGCTCCATCACTTTAGGCAGTTCTGTATCAAAGCACAGGCACGACGCAGCAGCATAGAAATGTCCTTAACATATTCTTCTAGAACCACCTGTCACCCCCCTCCCCCCTCTGTTTGACATGATGGCATCTTCCTTCCTTGCTTTCTGGAATAAACTAACTCGTACAAAAGGGGTGCACGTTCATTAGCGTGCCTATCCCCAAAGTCTTATGTTTCATTAAAGCGCAGTAGATTTAAAATAGTTGTTTTCTATCTAACAGTTTATGGGTGATCTATCTAGCTGCCTGCCATAGACATACCCAACACAGGATAGATAGGCCAATCTTTCTCAGTAGCAAGCGCCATCTAGTGCACAAAAAGTGTATTGCCAGCAAAACTAAAGGAAGCTTGTTTCCAAGGTGGCAAGATCACTAGATGGCGCTGTCTGTAACTTCTCTAAAGGACCTTCAGCTGATCTAGTCTGCATTACAGTTTTTGTTGAGTATCTGGAAAACTACAAAGCCGTGTGCAACTCAATACGTTAATGTAACATTTTAAAAGCAGGAGGAGTTCATTCTATGGGGTGATGCAAAACTTTTGGCCAGAGCTGTAAATCTCAGTATTTTTCCTCACCTTAAATCTTGAAATAAAATTAAAAGCATTTTTTTTTTCGCCCACAAACTCACTGTTAAATATGGAAAGTAAATGTTTCTCACAACAGGACAATGTATTACAGTGCACTGAGAAGCAGATGCAGAGTTCTCATTGCATTACATTTCTATGGGATTTTCAACTATTCATGTACAAAATATTGAAATAAAGCTTTTGCAAACATAATATACATTTATTTTAATGTTTTCAATCCCCCCCCCCCATTGCTTTATATAAAGGAGGAGTATCATGCATTTGCATCTTCCATATGTCCCTATACAAAAGACTAGAAGAGTTGTTTAAGCCATCCCTATATATGGTGGCCATGCATGAAAGTTACTGTTTTTTTAAAAGGAGTTTAACAGCAGCTCTACATCACTCTAAAACATTCAAAGGTGCTTAAATCAAGGAAAAACTAAAAAGAAACAGAACTGCACTTAAGCACTGAAAATGTGCTTGTCATTGCATTTGCTTTTAATATTATAAAGTACACATATGCAACAGGCCAGGTCAGCCAATCTTCACGTCTGTAAACAGTGGTGCTGGCGTCAGCACCATTCTAGAGCACTGTATTGCCAGAAAAAAAAAAAATTATATATATCAGAAAGCTCAGCAAGGCCACTAGATGGCACTGGCTTGCTCTTTGAGGTGGCTGATCTAGCGTGTTTTGCATAGAATTATATGTCTGGCAACTAGAACTGGAAGAACAGTTCCTGGACACACCTCAACACAGACTAGATGGCTTTTGGACGATCCAGCCTGTGTTACATATGAAACTATAAAGAAAGAACATAATTAAGAAAGAAAATAGTTATTTACAATAACTTACTCGCTGTGGAAAGGTAATGTGAAATATCTGCCAACTGTTTCAGTAACACAGGCGTGTCAACTCTGCCCCCCGGTGGTCACCGTGTTTATTACAGCATTAAACACCCATACAAGCCCCACCCCCAAATAAAGCACAGCTTCAAAATTTTAATGTTTGTTATTTTTTTCCCCCCCCAACATCTTGATGTTGATGGCTACACAAATGTTTTACTATTATTAGGTCTGTGTTTCCTTCACCCCAGAGCAGAAACTGTAATTTCCTTTTGCTTTGCTGGCAGTACACCAACTGTGCTCTAGATGGCGCTGATGCTTACTAATATAACGATGGGCCGATCTAGCCTGCATTGCATGCTTCTGTGGTCAGGTGTAAGCTACAAAGACTTATCAAAACTCCAGATATCTGCTGCTACTTTAGTTTACAGAAAACTCTCAGTTTCTAGGTCTACTTTCCTCAGGAAATCCGTTACACTTCCTGTGCCATCGCCGCAGTGTCTTCTGGGTTACTGGCCGACAGGATGTCAGTTAGCAGGGGAAGCAGCTGGTTGGCCAATGACAGGAAAGAAGCCGGCGAAAGGGGCGGGGACAGTTTCACACTCCGGGTGACCGAGGAAGCGCGACACAAACTGGAAGCGCGGCTTGCAAACAAAGGTTTTCATATCCAAGCGTAGTACCAGATTTCATGGATTTTGTTTCCCCCAAAGCTGTTCATGCATGTAATATTACTGGGAGTGGCTTCACCCCCTCCTACGGGCAGACAGACAGACAGTTTCGTTTTGGAGAGAACCCCCGAACAAAGAAACATCATTTTCTGACACAGATTCTCTTAAAGAATTTCTCCATTGTCACCACCCCCATGGTTATGCTAGCCATTAGTTTAACCTGGTACTGTTAAAGCAACCATGCTATCAGAAGGAAGTTTAGCTGTGGAAATCCAACAGCAATAAACATTGCACTGGGTTAGCGATGGTGTGTTGGTTACACTGTAGGCCAAAAGTTTTGCATCACCCTCCAGAACGAACTGATTTTGCTTCATAAAGTCGAACGAAACCTGCTGAATAATATTCCGAGAACATATTGAATTTTTTTTTATTTATATACTTCACAATCTACTGTGGTGCTATATTATGGCTTCCGTTTTGTAGTTTCTTTGATTACACGATGTGAAATAAAAGATCTGAAATTATGATTTAATATTAGTTTTGTGTGTGTTTGTGGGTTTTTTTGTGTTTGTTTTCTCTCTCAATCCTAAAATTCTAGGTGATGCAAAAGAGCTGGCTATTGCACGAATTCAAATTCCAGAAAGCTGTAGACTGTAGGGTTAGATTGTACTTCCCAGTCAGCGCTTCCCCATACTGCACAGACACTCCCTTCAAATGTAAGCTTTCATATCCAAAAATGTGTTGAGGGAGTTTGAGCAGGGTTAGAAACTCACACTAGCCCTGCTGCTGCTGCTGCACCCACTCCTGGGGTTCAGAGCTCCCCTCAATGAAGTGTGTTATTATTATTAATATTGCAATGATCAGGAGCCAGGAGTTTGAGCAGGGTTAGAAACACACACTAGCCCTGCTGCTGCTGCACCCAGTCCTGGGGTTCAGAGCTCCCCTCAATGAAGTGTGTTATTATTATTAATATTGCAATGATCAGGAGCCAGGAGTTTGAGCAGGGTTAGAAACACACACTAGCCCTGCTGCTGCTGCACCCAGTCCTGGGGTTCAGAGCTCCCCTCAATGAAGTGTGTTATTATTATTAATATTGCAATGATCAGGAGCCAGGAGTTTGAGCAGGGTTAGAAACACACACTAGCCCTGCTGCTGCTGCTGCACCCAGTCCTGGGGTTCAGAGCTCCCCTCAATGAAGTCTGTTGTTATTATTAATATTGAAATGATCAGGAGCCAGGAGTTTGAGCAGGGTTACAAACTCACACTAGCCCTGCTGCTGCTGCTGCTGCACCCAGTCCTGGGGTTCAGAGCTCCCCTCAGTGAAGTCAGTTCCGAACTCACACTCGCCCTGTTAGAAGTGGCCGTGGGGTGCGCACAGGGTGCAGGGTCCCGGGTCCCGTTAGCAGTCGGTGGATATTTTGGCAGACAAGTCCTGGATTCTCCGGGCACTGCAGCCTTTGCACAGGATGTGCCCATCGAGAGGGTAACAGCCGCGCCCCTCTCCCTCCGAAGACAGCAGCATGCCGCAGTCCTGCACACAGGGACACGGGTTCAAATAAAACATTCCTGTTAAAGTGCTTACAACAAAAAGAGTGCCATACATTTTCTCTGCCAACTACACCTGGTTAAAGAAATCTCAGTTTGAAAGCCGTGCTTTGAGACCGTCTTGCACTCCCTGGGTCACCTGGAGGGTGAAACTGTTCCAAGTGGCTTATTTCCTGTTAATGTATATAAGGACCTTTTCATTTGATTGTGTTATGTGTTCCCATGTGTTGCTACAGCTGATAAGGTGAAATAAGGTGCGTGTGTCGTTTGAATTATTATTTTCACCTTGAGCACTTTTAAAATTGCAGTGCACTCTCTGGCCGTTTTATATATTTTGACCACTTTGAACTTTTAAATTGAATTCCACTGTCTCCAAGGTGGATTCACATGAACCTGCATGGACCTCGGAACTACATTTCCCATCATACTCCTGCTCCTCACTGGTAAATCCATCTCAGTTATATATGCGAGCAGGAGGATGATGGGAAATGTAGTTATGTAGAAATAATTAAAACATACACACCTTGCTTGGAACAGTCGTAGCAACACATGGGAACATGCAACACACAATAATTTTTTTTAAAAAAGCTTATATACCATTTACCAACCAGCTGATTCCTCCATTGACTGACATGCTTTCAGCCAGTGACCCTGAAGACACTGCTGGGAGTGACCAAGGAAGTGAAACAGTGACAGACTTCCTGGAAGGCAAGGCGCGCAAACCGAGAACTTCGTTTAGTACCAGATGTGTTTTAAAATGGAAACACATGCATTTTGAGACCTACAGTTAAGGCCAAAACTTTTGCATCATCTAGAAATTCGAGGACAAGTCTAAAAAAAAATTTTACATCAAAAGAAAATGACTACCATAACAGTTGTATTTCACGTTACATAATGAAATGTCACCCCCCCCCCAATTATCAGTTTTTCGTTCAGTATCTGGAAAACTACAAAGCGGAGTGCGATTCAAATCGGCTGGTTTCTTTCGACTTCATGAAGCAAAATGATTTCATTCCACAGGGTGATGCTAAACTCTTGGCCCGCGCTGTATTTCGTGAATGAAAAGTACAAAGCGTGTAAGAGCAGTGGAACTATACTGCGAGCTGCAATCTCGCCACAGCAGCAGGCGTGCTGTGCAGCAGCGTCTCCCGCGTGTGCTGTAGCGAGCGCTTCGGCTTCAGTTCCCGTGCCCTGCTGGCAGAGTGGCGTAGCTGATTACCTCGCACATGTAGCAGCTCACGTGGAAGCTGCGATCCAGAGCCACAATCCTCACCGTCTCCTCCTGGCCACGCTCCGGCATGATGGCGTCACCACACACAGAGCAGCGCGGGGCGAACTTCCTGCCACGCAAAAACAAGAAAAACCTTTGCTTGACCGTCCAGGACTTTGCCCTCCGCTTTCATCCTGTGTGCCGGTACCCACTGTGCCTCGACGCCTCTCCTTGAGGCAGTGGATCAGGAAGGTGTCTGTCCCTCTCTGTGCTCTGCTCTTACCTGCCGAATACCTCTATGCAGTGGATCTGTGAGCTGTCTAAGTGTGTCTGTTTCTCTCTCTATATTATATATCCTCTATCTAGTAGATTTACAAAGTGCCTTGTGTTTCAATAGATCTCTCACTGCGTTAGATCTGTGAGCTGTATCAATGTGTCTCTCTCTACACTAATGTGTAGAAGTCCTTGATGCAGTGGATCTGGGAGGTGTCAGTGTGTGTGTGTCTCTCTCTGTGTCTCTCTCTCTCTCTCTCTCTCTCTCTCTGTCTGGTCTGTACTGACCTGTGGAAGTCCTCGATGCAGTGGATCTGGGAGGTGGTATCCACAGTGAAAGGCACTCCGTCCAGGCAGCGGCTGCACACCACGCAGGTGAAGCAGTGAGGGTGGTAGGCCTTCCCCATCGCTCTCAGGATCCGGTCCAGGATGGGCTGGGAGCACTTGGAACAGCGCTCCAGCGTGCTCTGCAAGAGAGAGAGAGAAAAAAAAGAGTGAGGAGAGAAAGGGCAGAAACCAGGATGATCTGCAACAGAGTAGAGAATAATATTTAGCTGTAACTAAATCAATGAGAGAGAGAGAGAGAGACACACACAAACGTGCAGCTGGCCGGTTTTAAACCTGCCATCACCTGAAACACAAGACTGTTGATGCAAGACTTCTCACACACACACACACACACACAGCACTCACAATGTAGCAGTTCTCGCAGTGGGATTTCTTCTCGATGGCGTAGAAAGGCTGGCCTCTCAGGCGGCGATTGCAGGTGATGCAGGTGAAGCACTCCACATGGAACACCTGGTCCATGGCGATGCAACCCGTCCCGTCCCCCAGGACATTGTCCCCGCAGCGCGCACAGCGTCCTGGAGACAGACACACAGAGACAGCGTCAGCACGCAGCCTTAGAAGAGACAGACAGACCCTGCTGCTGCATCTTCCCCCGAGATCTGAGCACATCACAATATAGCTACGAAGCTCCTGGCAATATCAGTCTACAACAGGTCTCCCAGTCCCTCCCAATCTCACCGAAGTACTGGTCCGTAGGGGGGTGGTTCATGTCGTACACCAGTTTCTTGGTCAACCGGTCAAGCTCGTCCTCTGGTCGACTGACTGGACCCTGGATCGGGGGTAGGGGGTGGGGCTAGTTATTCAGGATGATTTGACGAACATACAGCTGCATTGAAACCCTAAAGAGAGCCCTTGAAATAGACCAGCGCCTGCTGCTAGGAACGTCAAGTCTACTTTCCACTCTCTGTGAATCATTTATAGCTGTGGATCCTTTTTTTTTTTTTTTTTTTTTTTTTGTTAATTTTCTGCTTGCTATTCCAGAAAAAGAAAATATTAAAAGTCACACCAATATCATGTTTTAAAATAAGAACACACGCTTGCTATGACACGTAGTTAAGGGAACTGCAAAACAGGCAATGTAATTATTTCATTAGCCAGGTTTAAACAGTGCTTCGACTCGCCTTGTTTGGGGGGTACCCCGCAGTCTGGGGGGTGGTCTCCTGGCTCCTCTTCGGCCCCCCAGCGCTGGGCTGGTAGGGTCTGGGGCCTGGGGGGGCAGCTGCAAAACCCCGGTACCCTCCATTGGAACCGTCCGGCAGGGAGCTGGCAGCCTCCGAGGGGAGCGGAGGAGCGGGGTACCAGCCCTGTCCCGAGTCAGGATAGGGAGCTCGCTCCCTGTAGGGGGGTTCAGGGTGCTGCCGGGGTGAAGGAGGGGCGTAGGCTTGCTCTGCCGGCCGTCCCGTTTGGGAATAGCTCCTGACTGGCTGGGCGGTTTGGACCTGGACGCTGAACCTGGGGCCGGGGGGGGTGGAGGCTGTGGTGTAGGAGGCTGGCACCGGCTGGGGGTAGGGCTTGGAACCCTGGGAGGGGTGGGTGTAACTCTGCTGGGCAGGGGAGGGGGGGTACGGCTGGGCATTGGGAGAGGAGGTGTAGGAGGAGACTGGAGGGCTGCTGTAGGTCACGGGCGCAGTAGAGTAGTGGGGTTGGTGTTGGGAGAGGGCTTGTTGGTTTTGGGGGGGGTAGTGGTAGCTGGGGGCTGGTTTGGGCTGACCACTAGGTGGCGCTGTGGGTTTGTAGCGGTTGGCTGGCTGTTTGGCATAAGGCACGTTGTCATAGATCAGGAGAGAGAGAGAGAGAGAGAGTCAGGGTGTGTGGTGTGTCATAATACTACAGGTGCTCTCATGTTACAGATTTTTTCAAAATCACACCTCATTACTCTTAAACCAATACATTTACTTGGGAGCATTCGCTAGGAGAAGGAATTTCTCATCCAAGGAGCGCCGAGCATCCAGACCACGCTCCCTCCAGCAACAAGGAGGTTTTTTTTTTATTCCCAAAACACAGTCCGTCGTTCATTTCAGTCACCAGCACTGTTGCAGGAGGGAGCGTGATCTGGAGACACTGTGATCCTCTTTTTGAGAAATCTCAAAACAATCCTGTTGAAGAAAGGCAATGCGAGTCGAGCGCGGGGGGTCACTGACCTGCGCCCGTGGGGTACGGGGGTACAGTGGGTTGCTCTCCATGTCCGCTAGCATGCTGGTCAGAGAGTCGATCTCCGCGTCGATGTTGGAGGGGTGGGATCCGGCCGGCTGCTAACACAAACGAGCCACGTGAAACAGAGAACAGTATTGGGAAAAATGAAGCAGATTATAGCTTGATTTTTGGGTTTAACTTTACTTTGATTAATGATACGTCATTGATTTTTTTGATCTCAGGTCTGGGATCTGAACGAGGGGGGC
>NC_054581.1:49161-74161 GCF_017654505.1 Polyodon spathula | reverse complement strand
CTCAAATTATTTTATTCTTCGTTTTAATGAGAATATTGATGTTTTATTGCAACATATTCGTTTATATTAAACTAGCAGCTTTGTTCTGCTAGAAAATGTGTAACTAAATATGTACAGCGTTATATAAATAACGTAGCATTCTCTTTCAAACATAAGAAATGAACTAACAGGTCAACATAAGATCAGCTACAATTTATAAAAATAAATTTAGATAAAGAATAAAGGGAAATCAGAGGAGGGATAGGCTGCTATTCAACTTTCTTGAACCTTAAGAGTTATCAGGCAAATCAGATTCTGGATATATAGGGGAGTGTCCGTCTGTCTGCACATTTCTGGATCAAAGTAATACTTTAATGTAATCTGTAACCCCAAACAAACAAGTAATCTGTGCACCCCCCAGCGCTGCGGCTCCTTGAAGGGAAGGGCGGGGATTGCAATTGGGTTTTACTGAGCAATTGTGAATTGGAGATTAAGCATTGCCCTGTCTTATTTCTGCAGGGGTCGCGTCCCGGCAGCCAGTTTCCTTATTTGAGCAAGGCAGTGAGTCACCGCCGTCAAGCGACGTTACCCAAATATGGGCATGGTGTCTGCAGCCGGAAGTATGACGTCGTCAACCCCCAATTTAACTTAAAACGCGGGGGCTGACCCTTTGCTGACCTTCACAAGGTGTGGAGCAGAGCACCAAACCCTCAGAATAATTTGCTTTTTTAATTGTTTACAGCCCTTGAACAGTTGCAGATTTCAAGTCGGTAATATTTTATAATCAACCTGAGCTTTGCAGCTGTTTAAGAGCTGAAAACAATGACAAAGGCCCAATTATGCTAATTATAGGTTGGATGAAGTGTCCTAGTTCAGAGCTCAGTTAGAATGAAAACCAGCAGACACAGGGGGTCCCCAGGACCAGGACTGAGAACCACCCTGCTATCTTACAGGTACGTGTGTGTGTGTGTGTGTGTGTGTGTGTGTGTGAAGGGTCTCTCTCAGCGTCACACCTCCCTGCCCCTATCCCTATGCTTTGGTTACTGCAATACCCAGCAGATAGACTTTACCCTTCCTGAGTCATGACAATGTGAAACAGAGGCTGCTGACAAAGACAACATTCCTTCACACATCCAATAAAACAGCTCTGCCCTGGATCCTATTAACAGGAACAGCGCATTTCAAGGGACTTTCCGATATGTAAATATGACTAGATTTCCATACAGTGTAATGGGAATTCCCCCTGTCCAACACCCATTGAAAACAGACCAGCCAATCTGAATGAATAAAATACACCGCAGCCATGTCAGATAACAGCCTTCTATTCGAAGCATGATCAACAACTACAGAGAAACTTCATCTGCAATTGACAAACCCAGGACTGGAAGACACAAAACACTGTAACAAGGAGGAGAGACCTGAAGATAATATCCTTTAGGGATAGAAAGAAGACAAGCGTTGAATTGACAACAGAGCTGGCAGAAGGCACAGGAGTCGTTGTCCATCCATCAACAGTCCAAAGCACCTTTCGACCGTCGTTCCAGAGTCCAGTTTCTGTGTTCTTGTGCATATTTTAGCATTTTAGTCTTGTTCCCCTTTCCTTAACAGAGGAATTCTTACTGCAACACATCCTTTAAGTCCTGATTTCAAGAGCGACCTTCGTACTGTTGATTTTGATGGACAGCTACACTTGTGCTCTCTGTCTCTGTCCTGCTCCTCAGTCTATTCTGGCTCAGTGGAGGCTGCATTATTGAAAGCAGCTGCCAGAGCTCAGCATTGCTTGTCAGACTTGATGCTTCAGTCAACTACTGATTCAGAGTCATCAAGGGCCCCCCCAGGGGTATACCAGGAGAGCATGCCCCCCACCAGGGCCATGCCAACCCCGACCCCGAGCAATATTCTTGTTGTTTATGATCTGTTTGACTGAAGGCCCGTTCTCTCGCTGGTTATCTGTCTGTGGGTTTCAGTCACTCGGTATGATCGTAAATTCCTTTTTAGTGAGATCAGTGGCTCCCTCCCCTGTTGCAGTTTACAAAGTGCTGATAACCCACACGCTCACTCAAACACATGTTCCAACTTCTTCTCTTGTGCTGAAAAAGAGAGAGGCGGGGTTTCCAAAAAAAATGCAGTGCTGCACGTCCCCACATGTTGCAATAACTGTTTCAAAAGCTCTTTTGAAAATGTGCGCTCTAGTGCAGTGTCAGGATAGTTGCCCGCACTGGAGCCCGACAGCATCAATGCTGAGATGCTGAAACACAGCCCCAAGCTGCTCAAACACCTCAATCTCGTACTGACACTGGATATTTCCCTGAGACCTGGAACCAAGGGCTTATAACACCCATATATAAAAGTGGAGACAAACTCGACCCCAGTAACAACTGAAGCATGTGTGTGAGCACTAACCTGGGGATGAGTGATTTAAAGTCTAATCTGAAAAATTAAAAATAAATGAATACATCTTTTCTGTGATCTTTTGTTTTGTTTTGGCCAACAGTCCATTTTCAACATGATACGGTAACAGTGTAACACACAGCCAGGCACTCGTACTAAATAGTGATAACCTGGCATATGCATTCCCACTGGCATTACAGGAGAGGGGAAAAGAGAAGGAGAGAGGAGGGCAGAGAGAGAGGGAAGCCGAGAGAGGGTGGAAGAGCGTGGAAGGGAGATGGTGTTGAGGGAGAGGAGAACACTGAAAGAAACAGGGAGCGGAGACGAGAGAAGGAGTTTTGAAAGGCAGATCCAGACTCCTAAACTCTTACAATGTTGTTCAAGAATACTCATCCAAGTGTAACAGACAGGTGCAGGAAAGGGCATTGAAGGTGTTAAATGTATAAGGGTTCTGCAGTATCATTAACACTTGAATACTGACCTTCCTTGTCAGACTGGCTTCAGACCCAACCACCCCACCTGTAACGTGATTTACACCCTAATAAACGAACACGACCCCCCCCCCCCACAAAAAAAAAAAAAAAACAACAAACTAATACAGGAAAAATATTCGCCTGCTTTGTTGACTTTTAAAAAAGCCATTTGATTCAATTTGACATAAAGGACTGTTCTTTAAACTTCTTGAAAGCGGTGTAGGGGGTATTGCATATAAGCCAGTGTATTCAGAAAATAAATTTGGGGTGAAAATTGGTTACAGGAGAACAGAATTCTTCACAGTTCATATCCTGGCTACGTTTGAAGCCTGGCAGCTACCAAAATGCGAACGTGACATCTCAGCGATCACATACTGCACATAGCCAACAGACTTTCATCTAGATAACGCAACGAAGATAGGAAGTATGACGCAGCGCATCGTATCCAATTAATGTATGCCAGTAAGAAAGGACAGGAGAATTAGCAACGCGGAAACACGCTTAAAAAGTGCAAACAACAACCCTTTACTGACTTTGCCAAGAAATACAGTGACGAAGAGTACGCCGACGCAAACAACTCTTTGGAGATGAGGTCATTTTGCAAATTTCGCTGTGGGCATGCCCGAGACTCTGGACAATGTATAAAAAGCGCAAGAGGGCTGAACCGCGGAGCAAGTTTGAATGAAGTCGGTGTGACTTGCAGCAGCTATAATAATAATAATAATAATAATAATAATAATAATAATAATATATACATAATCACAGAGAGAAGATGTGCACTGAGCTGGAGTGTGGAATTTGCTACCGGGCTTTCAACCGAACCCGCCGCTGCCCGAGAAAGCTCGATTGCAGTCACTCTTTTTGCGAGAGGTGCCTGGTGACTTTAGCCGGTCCGCCCGGATCAGACACAGAGGATAACGACGAGAACCTGCGGGGTTCGCCGGAGTCCGGTCCGGACGCGGAGGCTCGCGTTGTTTGCCCGCTGTGCCGCCGCAGCACCTGGATCCCCTCGCCTGGAGCAGTCCGGCGGCAGCTTCCCCTGGACGAGGCGGTTCTGGAGCGCATGGAGGCGGGCGGGGTGCAGGACGAGGAGGGGGATAGCGAAGGGGAGGAAGCGGCGGACTCCGCGGCAGACGGTTCCTCCAGTGCCGGGTCGAACAAACCCAAGTTCTGGGGGGTCGTGAAGCGTTTTTGGAAGAAACACAGTAACGGCAACAGGAGACACAACAATCGACAGAGAATCTGTAAGCAAATGTTTGCGCAATTGTCTATTTAGTTATTACCGTTAACAGATTAGTATAACCTATTTAAAAAAAACAAAAAAAGCCAAATTAATTGACAAAGACGCTCTGTGGAACATTTCTACATGAATTCATAATTCATTGCCATCTGTCAGCAATATTATGCAAGTGTGTGTGTGTGTGTGTGTGTGTGTGTGTGTGTGTGTGTCTATATATATATATATATATATATATATATATATATATATATATATATATATATATATATATATATCATTTTTAATTTTTATATACAGTGTAACTCCAAAATAATTTACTGCAAACGTTATCTGTTTTATGCAGGGGACTTGAATACATACACAGCTTGAAAATGGAGAATAAAATACAAAAGAAATGATTACAGACAACGACAAAGGGGTTTGCTAAAATGTGTAGCGAAGTTTACGAGTAGCGTGTGTTTACAATGTACACTTCAACACGCGTGACGCGCCCCCCCTGTCGCAGGCATGAATCACTGGCGTCTCTATAGAAGGGGAAGCCCTTTGCTTGGCTGCGGAAACAAACAAACTGACCGCAATGTTTTTAATCCTCCTGCTCATCTTGTCCCATCTACAGGTTGCACTTCAGAGGATCTCAAAGACATCGCCCTCATGACGTGTTACTCCATGATTTAACCACGCCGGCGAAAGCAAGGAGCAGAAAAACAAAACAAAAAAGCCACGGCTTTCTGTGTCATCGAAAGACTGAAAAATGGGACTGGTGACATTTGCATTGGGAGAACGTAAACTCGGTGGACCGTCAACAAGGCTCTAAAGCTAAACCACACAGCAAGGAATTGAACAGAACTGCGGGGAGACTTCTTCAATAACGCAGCTAGTTTTGTTGAAGACGCAAACAAGAATCCAAGAATAAGAGAACGCATATATACATGACAATAACTGCAGTAATCTTTGTGTTAATCTATTCTATAGTATCAAGTCCTTGAATTGTATGTATTTTTTTTTTTTTTAATAAATATGAATGTTTTATAAAACTCCAATTTCTTTTTTTTTTTTTTTTTTTTTTTTTTTTTTTTTTTTTAAAACAGGATAATTAGCTTAAATGATTCATCTTCAATATCTATGACAGCCACACAGAAGTTGCCCGAATACAGACTCGTTGCATTGTCGCTAAGGCCCGGCTTTTGCTGTCCCCAGATCGGGTTTTAAGGGTTAGCGACCGGGGTCGTTATCCCAATATAGGCTAACTTACGTCACATCTCCGGAGAAACACAAACATAACAAAAACACACAATGGCTATAGTATAGATCACGACACTAATTGCACAGCCTTTGCATTTTTTACTTATTTTGTAAATGTGAAGTTCGTTTTCCAAGCACAATTACGCAGGGAGTCCTCCAGTGTGTGGGCGGGAGCGGCCCCGGCGAGGGCTCTCGGCTCCCCCCTGTGTGATTTTAGTTTTCTGCGGTGAACGCCCAATATAATCGGCGAGACTGAGGATCCTCTGGGACTTGGGTTCATATTGTTGACGGTTCTTATTTACCGTCGCTAAGGAGACCCAGCGGAGAAACATCTGGCCTCTCTTGCGTGAGTAATGCTTTGTTTTCAGTGGATAAGAATCAGCACAAGCTTGCATGCATGACATTATTAAAACTAGCCGGGGGGGTGGGGATCGTTTTGAACACATAATAAATGTAACTCAGCAACAGGAACATATCACGATTATAACACATTTATTTTCGAAACAAAATAAGGTCTATAAATGATGGACCTTGATGAAATGTTTTTGGCTTGTTTTCAGTCACTCGTTCATTCATCCTTGACCACGCTTGAGTGACTGTGAAAGACTGAAGCACTTAATCAGTGAGGCAGTTGCTTGGACGCTGGATATGGAGGGATTCCAGCTGTTGAATTGCCAGCTTGAATAAAAGCAATAAAGAAAATCACAGAACTCGGGTTCAGTAATGATATGCAAACGTCACAGAACTTTGTGGAAACAATCTGAATAAACTTTAACACTTTATATCATCCGTTCATTTTTAGTACTGAACGCTAATTCAACCGGCTTAACTAATCTGTTATTTTTAAATAAAACATTTCCAGTCCCCCTTTTCTTTCTTTCTTTCTTTCTTTTTTATGGATTTGCAAACATGACGTGTGTGGATATTTGATTTTATTGATTTGTTTTTGATAAAGAGAACTGCTTTGATCAGCAGATTGGTTACCAGATTAACAGCAGAGCTGACGCACTAATTCTCTGCCTGTACTGGTTCTCCTCTGAAGAAATAGGTTTATTCCCCCACCCCCCCACCCCCAACTTCATACGTAGTAGTCATTGACAAACGGGGGGTAAGTTTCTATCCAGAGGGCACGCCTCAAGACTTTCAAAATCGTTTGTAAAATGTCGGACTACAGAACATCATCGTGTGACGCAATGTCTTTCAAGAGGCAAAGAAACGGAACGGAAGGTCCTCACGCGAGGGGGACGTGACAGGACTCCGTGGTCTCGCACTTTAGAAATTGTGTGTCCCCCCCCCCCCCCCCCCCCCCCCCCCCCCCGCCCCCTTCAGAACCTCAGGCCTGTCAGTAACCAATCAGCTGCCTCTTCTACTGACTGACAAGCCAGTAGCACGACGGGATGACAGGGCAAGCAAACTGAGAACAGCCGCATTTCGTGAAGTACCACTTTGATTTAAAGTTAGAGGTGTCTGCCCCCCCCCCCCCCCCCCCCCCCTTCATGCAGTACAAATAATACAGATTTCAACAGAGATATTTCATTCAATACAGTCAAACGATCCGTTTTCCCTCAGCGCGGGTCGGAACCAGACAATACAGCGTTGGCATTTAATACAGGGTCCCTTTTAAATTGCCATGTGCTGCATTTTAAAAGGTTACCATCTGTCTTCCCGCTGCAGTAATTAATAAGAACCCCAAATGGTGTTTTAGCGAACTGACTAAATGCAACCCAAATACCTAACAGGTAAACTAAACTATCACTTCTTAAATTACATTTCTGTTTTCCTCCCCAAAACCACGTGTCATCTTTTGAGGCTTCGCGTAGCTGTCAGTGGGTTTTACACAACGCGCCTTTGTATTCGGATTAAGCTTGCACAAAAACACAATTCGTTTTAAAGACATTATTTTAGTTTCGTCGCTTTATAACGGCCGATTTGCACAACATTTTTTTTTTTAAGCCATGTTAACAAAATTATAAATATCGAGATGGCGCAATGCGCTCTCATGTGACCGTTCCGTTGCTAAAAGGAACTGGGCTGCTGTCAACAAAACAGCAACCCGAAAATAGCCTAAAAAAGGAGAAATCACTAAAGCCAGCCTATCAGAGCTCAAATCCGGAATGCAAACTTATTTCGCTTAGACGGCCTGGATCCCGGAGAGGAGATTCGGGTACGGTACCGTGACACCGCTATCCGACCCCCGGATACCCGAATCGGCACAATGGACCGGCGCGGTGATGTCGACCTGTCACCGATCGCAGCCCCGAACGATTACCAAGATAACGGGGAAAGCAAAACAGAGGACGCTTACGAAACCTTACAGTTTGATAACCCAGCCGAGCCGCAATCTCGGACCGTGACTGGCCGCTGTAAGTAATTGCGTTTACATTTTTGGGAAAGTTTTTTTTTATTATTATTATTAATACATTGTATGGTACTGGGCTGTACTAGTTCTAGTTGCAGTATTTAGGTAATATAAAAAAAGGATCCCTTCTACTCCATGCATTGCCCCGGCCACTTTATTAGGACCTGTCCCGAATATGGGGTCACCGTCGCCCCCCGATCGCAGCCCTGGCGTGGCCCGGACTCCACAAGGCGCTGGGAGGCGTCTAGATCCATTCCCTCGTTCCTATTGAGTGCAGAGAGGCAGGCAGGGGGTGGTGATGACGAATCGTTCACGCAGTCGGATTGAGATCACTGTGGCGTCCGTGGAAGAAGTCTCTGTCCTGCTCCTCACTCCATTCTGGCTCAGTGGAGGCTGCATTATTGAAAGCAGCCGTCAGGGCTCAGCATTGCTGGGCACACTTGATGCTTCAGTCAACTACTGATTCAGAGTCATCAAGGGCCCCCCCGGGGGTATACCAGGAGAACATGCCCCCCTCCAGGGCCATGCCAACCCCGATCGGAGAGGGGAGACACACACAGGTCCTAATAAAGCGGCCGGGCAATGTCTGTTAGATTCACCTGTGTCCGTGTGTGTGTGTGTGTGTGTGTGTGTGTGCGTGTGTGCGTGTGCGTGTGTGTGTGTGTGTGTGTGTGTGTGTGTGTGTGCGTGTGCGTGTGCGTGCGTGTGTGTGTGTGTGTGTGTGCGTGTGTGTGTGTGCGTGTGTGTGTGTGCGTGTGTGTGTGTGTGTGTGTGTGTGTGTGTGTGTGTGTGTGTGTGTGTGTGCGTGTGCGTGTGTGCGTGTGTGTGTGTCCGTGTCCGTGTGCGTGTGCGTGTGCGTGTGTTGCAGGGGGAGATGCAGGCTGGAGCTGTGGAAGGAGGAGGCCTGTGTATTTGTTGCTGGCTGCTGTCAATGCCGGACTCCTGGGATCCGTGCTGATCATCGTGGCTCTCCACTGTAAGCACCGAGCTCTCCTTCATCCTTCATTTACTGCTGCTGTTCTTTTAAAACGAAAGCTGTATTCCCGTCTTCCGATCTTCGCATTGTGCAGGCATTGCGGTTCGTAATAGAATTAAACCCGCTGATTTTATTTTTTTTTTATTTGTTGGCAAGTCTGTTAGTTTTCGAAAAGTCACATTTTTAAATTGCTCAGGTCTTCGTTAAGTCTGTGGAAAACTATACCGAGCGGTGGAATATAATTCATATTCAGCAGGTTCCATTCGACTTTATGAAGCAAAATTAGTTCATTCTACACAGAGGGTGATGCAAAACTTTTGGCCAGAGCTGCACTTGGTCAACTTACAGCCAGTGTCTTTTTAGACGAAAGAAACAGCGCCATCTAGTGATCCGACACTTCCGCGCAAGTCGTCTTTAGTTTTTGTTGGCAAGAGGAGCCTGTTTCCTGTTCAGATATAGCAGTTAGTCCGAGAGAAGATTATGGTGAAGCATATATATATATTAAACATGGAAACCATGGTGATTGTTCAGTATAGCCTTGTTAAAGCTGCAGAATAGGGAAGTGTAGGGGTCCTGAGTGGAGTGGTGTAGGGGTCCTGAGTGGAAAGGTCCTGAGGGTGTGCTCTTGTGTTTCAGATTCTCACACCGCCAGGGGACTGCTCAGCTCAGCTGCCTCGCAACACGGTGAGGACTGCGAACCGTTTCTCTGACAAAACAGGCCCTGAAGCGACACAGAGCTGACGCACCCTCCCCAGCCAGCCTCAGCTAATATGCATCGCTGCCACTTTGCATTGCTGTCACTTTGCATTGCTGTCACTTTGCATCGCTGTCACTTCGCTCCTGTAACAGAGTATGACAAGAATCAGCACTGGCTCAAAGACATGCACCGCCTAGATTTTAGGGTTGAAACATCATTTAAAAATAATAATAAAAAAAAATTATATATATATATATATATATATATATATATATATATATATATATATATATATATATATATATATATGAAAATAATTTAGATCTTTTATTTAACATCATGTAATCAAAGAAACTACAAAGCGGTGTGTGATTCAGTATCTCCCTCACTCCTCCCCTCTCTCCCAGGCTGTCAGTCCAGTGACGAGTGCTGGCTTCTGCACCAGGAGAAGCTCTATTATCTCTCCACTCAGAAGGGAAGCTGCATGTTTGCCAGCCACTTCTGTGCCCAGAGGCAGTCAATCCTGGCTGCGCTCGGGCGAGACGGAGAGGTAATATAGAACCCAAACCTCTTACAGCTTCCTTTGTGAAGCTGTGCTTGCATATACTCTGCTGGTGAGTATATGACTCTGCTCCCCCTGTGGAGCGGGCATCGTGCAGGCCAGGTGTAACCCACTTTACAATCTTCCACAATTCACTCCCCTGGTCTCTGTCTGCTAAATAATAATAATAATAATAATAATAATAATAATAATAATAATAATAATATGTATTTCTCAGGGCTTCTTGGCATCCAGAACTGGGTCTCGGTCGTTCTGGGTGGAGCCCTCTGGAGGTGAGGAGGACACAGACTTCAATTTTGAATCCTCTGGGGACAATTGGGAGGATGTATTAAATAGAGAGCAGGTAAATGTTCAGTTTTTTTTTTTTTTCTGTGATATTTCCCCACAGAAGCTTGCTCATCTTCACAGGCTAACGTGTTTCAGTTTTCTGTCTTCATTGCCCACACTGGGGCTAATCAGGCTCCTAGTAAAACCTGGAATGGGTGAACTGTACTCAACAGGAGTCTTACTCACATGCCTGTATGCAGTGCTTTGCTCTAGGCTGTGCTATGCATGGGAGCCTTTGTGACGTGTGGATGATGAGATTTCAATTAAATTAAACAAGCAGCCAAAGCATTCACCTCGAGAGGCACAGCTGCCAGTTCTTGTCATGGCAGCACATTTCCCACAAGATGGCGCTAATGTACTGTTTTTAGATGCAATCTTGTGAAATAGGAAACGACAAGCCCTTAGTAAACCAGACAGCGGTTAGCGAAAGGGGCTTGCTGCCAGGAGGTTCAAATCCCGGCTCAGCCGCTGACTCCCTGTGTGCGGGACCCTGAGCGAGTCACTGAACCTCCTTGTGCTCCGTCCTTCAGATGAGACGCCAGACAAACGAGGTCCTATTGGAAGTGACTCTGCAGCAGCAGTCTCTAGAAGTAGCTTTTGTAAATGACTAAATGATAATGATAATAATAATAATAATAAATATAATAATATAATAATAATAATAATAATAATAATAATAATAATGTAACTGCTTCTCTCTTCCAGAAGTTGTATCCATTATTCACAGATCAATCCTGCCCCTGTGCTTTGTTCTCTGAAGCTGGAGTTCGCTCAGCCAGCCACTGCCAGGAAGAATTTAACTGGATCTGCCAGAGGGCTTGAGAGGGTTTCAGATCTAGTTTTATCACCAGCCAGCTAAAACTGCTGAGGACCCGGGCGGAACTCTAGTCACGTTCCACACAAGGCGGACGAAATTCGATTCTATCTGAAAAAAAAATAACGCAGTTACTCTTGATTACATTAAAAAAAAGCACAAAGGCAAACGCATCAAATCAGAAAACGCTTCAGCAACGCAGGCGCTATATCAAATAAAGATTGATTGATTGATTGATTGATTGATTGATTGATTGATTGATTGATTGAGCTCATCTCGCTGGCACACAGTGTCGGAGGAGGGAAGGAGCGGGTTCCATAGCCAGGTTTTAGGAGAAAATTTCTAGCTGCAGCCACACCAAACTGGAAAAAAAAAAAAAAATATCTCTGTAAAATGACAGCCTGAGAAGTAACTATTTGTAACTGTGACAGATTACTTTTTAAAAGTAACTTCGTCAAACACTGAGTTGCAGTTCATGGAAGACAAAATTGAAATGCAAAACCTTGTCCAAATTGTGTGTCATTTTTTGTTGTTCGTAAGATGTAAACTTTAATAAGACCTGCCCCCGATCGCCGCCCTGACGTGGCCCGGACTCCACAAGGCGCTGGGAGGCGTCTAGATCCATTCCCTCGTTCATATTGAGTGCAGAGAGGTAGGCAGAGGGTGGTGATGACGAATCTTTCACGCAGTCGGATTGAGATCACTGTGGCGTCCGTGGAAGAAGTCTCTGTCCTGCTCCTCAGTCTATTCTGGCTCAATGGAGGCTGCATTATTGAAAGCAGCCGTCAGGGCTCAGCATTGCTGGGCACACTTGATGCTTCAGTCAACTACTGATTCAGAGTCATCAAGGGCCCCCCCGGGGGTATACCAGGAGAACATGCCCCCCTCCAGGGCCATGCCAACCCCGATCGGAGAGGGGAGACACACACAGGTTCTAATGAAGCGGCCGGGCACATGGATCTGGTATCTGTAATACCGATAGCTCACATTTTTCCTTCACATCATGTTTTCCAACAAGAAATGAAAACACACAATTAATATGAGACAGGCGTATTTTCATAACACACAGTATCACGATTTGCAGGAGGAACAGAGAGCTTCATCGACATTCTCCAACAAGGCACTTCAAACTACCGCTGTTTCTACAAGAACAAAGAGATTCCTGTTCCCGTCAGACTCTCTCTCTTTCTCTCTCTCTCTCTCTCTCCACTCCTCATCTCTTCGTCTGCAGAGATCAAAGGGTTTTCTGCAGGCCAGCGCTCTTAAAACCGTGTGCTTGGTTCTCAATGAGGGGATGTGAGTCAGGGCTCAACCCCACAGGACAGGGGGCTGGCATTCTGACCAAACTACTGCTCAACCGTGATCAAAGAAGTGCCCGCTCTTAACCACTTCACTGATGACTAGACAACGCATTATTATTTTTATTATTATTATTAATTAGTCAATTAGCATATGCTTTTATCCAAAGCGACTTCCAGAGACTAGGGGGGTGAACTCTGCATCAGTCAACTGCTGCTGCTGCAGAGTCTCTTCCAATAGGACCTCGTTTGTTTTGCGTCTCGTCTGAAGGACGGAGCACAAGAAGGTTCAGTGACTCGCTCAGGGTCCCGCACACAGGGAGTCAGCGGCTGAGCCAGGATTTGAACCTCCTGGCAGGAAGCCATTTCATTCACTGGCCTCTCAGGGTCAAGACACGGGAGACTTTTCCAAGTCCCCTTTAAGATGTATTTATTGTCTGCAGATATTTAATGAAGCCAAAGAAAACGCAGAATCTAACACCTGCTTTAATTCCACGACAGTAAAAGGCTAATCTGTGGCAATCAGTTGATTTAAAAGCTGGTTTTTCTTTTTGCACGGGCAATGAGAATATGTCACCTTTGGCCCACCGCGGTGTGCTTTGGGATTCGTTGGCCAGGGCTGCACAAATCAGCCTCACCAGAAACAAAAGCCCAAAACAAGCGCAACTCGCGACTCTGAAAAAAAACAAGCCCAATACCGCGTGTTATAAGCTGACAAGAATAATCGTGAGCCGCACTCACATTTCTAAGGAGATACGTCAACCCAAAATTGTTTTATTTCAGGAAATATAATGCTACATTTAGTGGAAAAATCATTGAAGCCCACGGTGCTACTAAAACTCCAGTAAATCTGATATATATGGACATCATGTGAAAAGCGCACATAATTCGATTTTTTTTTTTTCATGGTAATTTATTTCAGTCTTGTTAGTGAATGATGTTTATCGAGCGCTTCTTGCAGATGCTTCAAAGCGGCATTGATTAGCACAAAGGAACACTGAAACTCGTCAGTCATACAAAATGCAAAGAAAAGAGGACAACGAGACTCGCTTCTGTAATCGGAGTTATTAAAAAACAATGTTTCGGTTATTTATTTATGTATTTGATTTCTGGAGAAATATCTACAGCACTGGCCAAAAGTGTCAGACAGACTGACACACATACACAGACAGACAGACACACACAGACAGACAGACAGACACACACACACACAGACAGACAGACAGACACACACACACACACACACACACACACAGACAGACAGGCAATCAGACAGTCAGACAGGCACACAGACAGACAGACAGACAGACACACACACACACACACACACACACACACACACACACACACACACACACACACACACACACACACACACACACACACAGACAGACAGGCAATCAGACAGTCAGACAGGCACACAGACAGACAGACAGACTCGCACGTGTTTGGTACTCCTGCATCTCTACCAGTCTCAGTATAGCCTCCTCTCTCCTCCCATTCACAGAGCAGTGACTCACTCAGCAGGGGGGTGATTAGCGATATTGAACAGAAACCGCTGGGATCCGGAGCAGCTCAATCAGGCTTGTTCTTCTCATCTCTCCCTTCATTGGCCAGAGCCCGTTGTTTTCAAGCAGAAATTACTGGGAAAAAAACAACAACTTGAAATACCTGGTCTACTCCTCTCCCTCATCTGTGCCTTTTTGTCTGACAGGCGAGAATTTGACAATTTACGAACAGTAAAATAAAAAGCTTTTAAAAACCTCTGGAGGTTTATTTAATAGCTACTAGATGCCCCTTGCTTGGTTACTGCTAGTTCTGTAGCATTGACAGTATGGATTTCGTTCTACCAAAAATGGGGTTAAATTAACACGTTGCCCTTTTGAAAGTTTCCCATAGTAAAAGCACAGCGAAGTGTAATAAAACACACAGAGGTCTGGTAAAGCATAGGGAAGCATTGCAAAGCACAGAGAGGTCTGGTAAAGCATAGGGAAGCATTCTGAAGCACAGAGAGGTCTGGTAAAGCATAGGGAAGCATTGTAAAGCACAGAGAGGTCTGGTAAAGCATAGGGAAGCATTGTAAAGCACAGAGAGGTCTGGTAAAGCATAGGGAAGCATTGTAAAGCACAGAGAGGTCTGGTAAAGCATAGGGAAGCATTGTAAAGCACAGAGAGGTCTGGTAAAGCATAGGGAAGCATTCTAAAGCACAGAGAGGTCTGGTAAAGCATAGGGAAGCATTGTAAAGCACAGAGAGGTGTGGTAAAGCATAGGGAAGCATTGTAAAGCACAGAGAGGTCTGGTAAAGCATAGGGAAGCATTGTAAAGCACAGAGAGGTGTGGTAAAGCATAGGGAAGCATTGTAAAGCATAGAGAGGTCTGGTAAAGCATAGGGAAGCATTGTAAAGCACAGAGAGGTCTGGTAAAGCATAGGGAAGCATTGTAAAGCACAGAGGTCTATGGTAGTTTGAATCAATTGGTCTAAATTTCTCAACTCCATTCAAGTTGCTTAAGCAGCTATAAAGCTCTATTTCTGTCTCTCGGTGCTGACGAAGGTAAAAGGAGAAAGCAGGGCTAGCTGTGGGATAGTTGAGGCTCACGTTGGGGAAACGGCTTCCAATTAAGGGGGCTTAATTGGGAAGCCAGAGTTTTGAAGTGACCCAGGGACAATGGAAAGGGGGACAGGGGCACCACTCACCCCAGCAGGGGGTCTGAAATAGGGCCTAAACTTCTCCGACAGACCACAGGGGGAATTAAACCCAACTTGTGGAAAGAGATCGAAAAAAACCGAGGCACAGGGAGTGTGTGTGAGAGAGAGAAAGAGAGAGAAGAGAGAGAAGAGAGAGAGAGAAAGAGAGAGAAGAGAGAGGGTAGAGAGAGACTTTGTCCCTCGATAAATTGTCTCCCAGTTATGCAATCGAACGTTGCTCCCGAAAACAAGGTTATCGTTTTCAGCAGAGCCGTCAAAATATTTGTTTATTCTACAGAGCAGAGAGCTTCAAATTATTAGTAGGATCTTTAGAACCAAACACTTGTGTTAATAATTTAGTTCAAACATACAAAAGCAACACACAGTGTCATAAAGCACAGTGACAGCATTGTAAAGCCAGAGAGGTCTGGTAAAGCATAGGGAAGCATTGTAAAGCACAGAGAGGTGTGGTAAAGCATAGAGAAGCATTGTAAAGCACAGAGAGGTCTGGTAAAGCATAGGGAAGTATTGTTAAGCGCAGAGAGGTCTGGTAAAGCATAAGGAAGCATTGTAAAGCACAGAGAGGTCTGGTAAAGCATAGGGAAGTATTGTAAAGCACAGAGAGGTCTGGTAAAGCATAGGAAAGCATTGTAAAGCACAGAGAGGTCTGCTAAAGCATATTAAAATATTGCACACACCTTAGCTGAAACCTTTGTAAATCCTTTTAAAACCTACATTTGTATATGTATTTTGTAAGCTGCCATTACTTTCAAGAACAACTTGGTACAGGTCACATGACACAAGAAATTAATCAAAAAGAGCACATGTGGTATTTATGAAATCCACCAGGGGGCAGTGTTGCATTGTGACAGGTTAATGCTTGCGCTTTGGTGTACCAGCAGTAGAGGGCGCTATGGAAGCTATGGAGGTCACTTGAATCTTTGTATAATCCTGGAGACTTTTTCAAAGAGATCTTAAACAGGAATACATGAAGTAAGATAGCTCTTTAATCCAAGGAGATAAAACTCCATTTCCTGTCTCTCTCTAGGCCAGCTCTCCTGAGTCATGATGGGGAGGTGGTGGTGGGGGGGATTGTTTCCGGAGCGCACACATGCAATGACTTCCTGTTTCTTTGTGCGACAGGGAAACAATGAATTTGAACAACTTCCTCTTTTCTGTTTTTGGCCTCGTGACAGCCCATTTTCCTAAAGAGTAAGACACTTCAGATGTCTGGCTTGCAGGGGGGAGCCACACAGTCAGGGGAGCGCAGGGGTCCCCGAGGGTCTCCCCTGGTAAAGGCACAGCCGCGTGGTGTGCAGGTGGGGAGTCACACAGTCAGGGGAGCGCAGGGGTTCCCGAGGGTCTCCCCTGGTAAAGGCACAGCCGCGGGTGTGCAGGGGGGAGTCACACAGTCAGGGGAGCGCAGGGGTTCCCCAGGGTCTCCCCTGGTAAAAGCACGGCCACAGGGTGTGCAGGGGGGAGTCACACAGTCAGGGGAGCGCAGGGGTTACAATGCAAGATTCATATTTAAACACAGTGTGGTTTACAGTAAGTGCAAATAATAACACTGCTAGAATACAATATGAACTGGGAAGTTAGGATTACATCAAGTTATATCTACAGTGACAGATTAGCAGTGCAAGGATAGCGAATCAGCTGAGGATCCAATAACGTGGGGCTGAGGTCAGGCAAGTCCAGCGCAGAGCAGGAGGGGCGGATCAGGAGATCTACAAGAGCAGTCTGAACAGGGGATTCCATTTCTGAAACCAAAAAAGAGACAGCGATACACACAGTGACACTGCTTTAGATCATAAAAGAGCCAGCGAAACGATACGCAGGAGGCGGCCTCGGAGCCCGCAGTGATTCTCAATCCCTCTCTCAAGGGTCACAGCCAGGGAACGCTTTGCAAGGAGCGTGTTCTCTATTGCTAAAACTGGCTCTGCAAACATTGACACACAGTCTGGGAGCCGCAGGCACGGAGATCTGCTGGAATAACAAACTTTTTTTTTTTTTCTTTTTCAATGGAATGGTGTTTAACCCACTCAGGGAAAGTGCAGCAGGGATAATATGGTGTAGTATAAGTAAAACAGCCCCTTCCCCATCTCTTGCTGTCTTGGCATGTTTGCAATCATTTGAAGAGCTTATGGGTTCTTCAGTATCAAGATCTTATGTGTCTTTGACCTGGTTTTGTGCGGTTTTGAGCTCGTCTGGAGAACCAGACAGCTTTCCTCAGTCCTTTCAAATCATGTGACCTTGAATCACGAATCACGAACAGAATGAGGAAGGCCATTCAGTGCTGGCTAGGGCTGTCCAGACAAGCGCACAGAGAAAATTACACTGGAGCGACAGACGTGAATGAATGCAAACGTCATTATATAGCAAGGGGGGAATGAGGGTTACTTGGTCTTTAATAAGAACACACGAACCAGGGGGTGCGGCTCAGCCGGTCAGCGCTGGTCCGGTTCCGAGCAGCTGATTGATCTCAGAACTTTGTCAAGTCGGGTCTTAAAGGATCCCAGTGATTCAAATTCAGCAACATAACTAGGTAACCCATTCCATCCCCTCACCACTCTCTGTGTGAAGAAGAGTCTCCTTCAACAACATGACTAGGGAACCCATTCCATCCCCTCCCCACTCTCTGTGTGAAGAAGAGTCTCCTTCAGCAACATGACTAGGGAACCCATTCCATCTCCTCACCACTCTCTGTGTGAAGAAGAGTCTCCTTCAACAACATGACTAGGGAACCCATTCCATCCCCTCCCCACTCTCTGTGTGAAAAAGAGTCTCCTTCAGCAACATGACTAGGTAACCCATTCCACCCCCTCACCACTCTCTGTGTGAAGAAGTCTCTTTCCTTCTCTCCATAGCTAATTCCCGACTGTCTGTCCTGTGGTCCTGGTTTCTATACTGCGCTTCAAGTATCTAGTCCTGAAACATACTGTATTATATGAATGTTAGTCATTTATCTTTTAGCCAAAGCGACTTACAGAGACTAGGGGGGTGAACTTTGCATCATCAACACCTGCTGCTGCTGCAGAGTCTCTTCCAATAGGACCTCGTTTGTTTGGCGTCTCATCTGAAGGACGGAGCACAAGAAGGTTCAGTGACTTGCTCAGGGTCTCTCACACAGGGAGTCAGTGGCTGAGCCGGGATTCTCCTGGTATCAAACCCCTTTCTTTAACCACTGGACCACCAAGCCTGCATAATATTGGCTGGTGAGATCATTTTACTCCTTTAAAATGATCTCACCAGCCACTTCCCTCCAGTGGAATGCAGCTTTCCTTTCTCCCAGTGCTGGTTTCATGTTTAAAGCTCGGTGGATTTTCTTTCGACCCGTGCGTTTATTCCACTGCTCGTCATCATTACAGCGACAGCTGCTTCTCGTTTTCATTTTTCCCAGTGAATCTGGCCCAGGAATTAATAGAAATTAGAATGGAGGATTGTAGATGGATTATTCTCTTACAGCATGGTGAAGGATAGGAAAGAATACCGAAGCAATGTAAAACCAGAGGTGCGGTAAAGCATTGTAAATGCATTGTATAGTAGAAGCATTTGAAAATCTTGGGGGAGAAACACTGCAAAATTACTGCTGTCATTTTTTTTTTTTTTCTAAGGGATCTAGCTGGCTCTGTGGGTCTGATTCTGAAATCTCCTTTCATCTCCTGGCACTCGCTGTATTCTGAGGAGGCACCTGTCGCTAGGGTTCCTTAATCAGGAGAAGCAGAGGAACAAATTTACCTTTATTATCTCCTTTCAATATCCCTTGAAAAGGATTGAGCAAGAACCGTGACAAAAAGCAGAGGCAGGCTATCAGGAGCTCGATAACAACCTGACAAAATCAACAGACATGCGTCCTTCTATACGTCCTTAGTGTGTCACTTTAGGGTTTCCACATTTCGGGTGAGGCCAATCTGGCACACTGTAACCAGACTTCCTGTGCAGCAGGCATTAGGACCCCCCCTGGAAACGAACACCACGAACAACGAAATTAACACTCAAGCAAACCAGCTGGTTTGAACCATCAGACCTCCTTTAATGGGTGAACAACAAAAACATTCCATGTTTACAGCAACTTACAGCATTATAGAAACATTGTGTTTATTATTATTATTATTATTATTATTATTATTATTATTCTGAATATAATAAAGCCACAGGGATGGTAATAAGACTCCTATTGAGTAGCGGTTTCACCCAGTCCAGGTTTTACTACCAGCTTGATTAGCCCCAGTGTGCACAGGTAACAAGCTGAGTTGTGTCTCATTAAACTCCTAGTGAAACCAGGAATGGATCACACTGCTGTGCAATGGGAGTCTTATTTCCGTCACTAACAAGAGGAGAGAAAAAGGTTTTCTTGTTGAGTTCTCGTACCGTGAGAGTGAGAATGAACATCGCCCCCTGTCTATCAAAGCTGTATACTGCAGGGTGAAATCTAGCTTGTATTTCTAGTCACCTGGTTGGGTAGACAGGCTCATGTTCGAATCAGAAGTGTTACAACACACCCCTAGTTCACTGGCGCTTTCTGACACAGTGTCTGCTTTACCACAAAACGATTTAACAGAATCTGCAAAAAAAACCACTCCAAAAAAAAAAAAAAAAAAAAAACGACGACAAACATCATGACACAGTAAGAGCAATGAAAAAAAAACACCGAACTGAGAGCTTGGCATCCAGCATCCAGCAATCTTGCTTTTATTTTCAAACAAAAACGATGAAAACAACATAACAAACCCATAACAGCAGATACTGGAGAGGTAACACTTTGAAATAACGGTCGCAAATTCATCAAAACAAAACATGTTGAAGACAATTGCTCAGAATATATATATATATATATATATATATATATATATATATATATATATATATATATATATATATATAATACATGTAGACATCGGTTTTCAAAACGTTTGTGGCATCACCCGCTATATAGAATTAACTAATTTTGCTTCATGAAATCGAACGAAAGCTGCTGAATAACGTTACCGTGTTGAATCACACACCGCTTTGCAGTTTTCACACATAATGAAAAACTGACAAATTGAAAAATGTGGCATTTCGAACTCTGACATGAATTGCTACTGTGCTGCTATTACAGCTTACGTTTAAATTATGTTTATATAGTTTTTTTTTTTTTTTTTTTTTTGATGATGTCTCGATCCTATAATTCTAGGTGACGTAAAACGTTTGGTCAGAGCTGTGTGTGAATTTCTTACAGTATCATCCCCCCCCCCAAAGATAAACATAGATTTTTACACAAGGAAACATTTACACAAACAAAACAAACAAGAAAAAAAAGGTTCAAAGAGCACAACATGGTTTTATTATACTTTCGATTTAATTTAAAGTCTGTTCCAAAATTATTAGGAACTTCCAAAGCCAGCAGTGTCATTTTTATCTCAGGGTGTGTTGATTTGATCAACCTGTTCCCAGGATTTCATTTTGTGTGTTTTACAGCACTGGAAAAAAAAAAAAAAAAAAAAACACCCTACATTAAATCAACCATTGACAACATCTTATAATCTTCAAACAGAGGCCAGCGTTTGAAAAACGGTAAGTTTATTCCAAATTAAAAACCCAGGCCGACCACCGAGGCCTTCTCTTGAGGGCGTTACCAAAAAGCCTGCTGCTAAATTTACAAAACCATTCATTATTCTGGCTTCTAATTCTGGGAGCTTGACAATCACAAACAGCAGCACTGTAACCATGGCAGCAACTAGGAACAGTTATTTCTGCCTGGATACGGAGGATTCCGATTTTTGTGATTGGCTTCCTGGTAGCCCCGCCCCCAAGGACGCTCCAATTGGTTTACATTGTTAGGCTTTTATTTTTTAAAGAGTTTCTCAGCCAACTAGAGAAGGACGTTTAAGATTTAAACAACGTGATTAAGTGAAAAGCCACAAAGCGAGCAGAAAAAAAAGGCTTTTTGCAATAAGGCAAGCGAGCTACAATTCTGGACCGCACCCAGTTATCTCTGAAAAAAATGTCTTCGGTTTTTAACGGGATACAAAAACCCAACAGAGAAATACTGGATCCTAATAAATTTTTTTTCAGTATTTCTGAACTCCAGCCCTATTGACTGTTTGGGAGTATTCAAACTCAAAGCTGTTGCGTTTGTGTTTTAATTCACAACAAAGTGAAGCACGGATTACGCTGCTCTGGGTTAAAAGTTCTTAAGTATTAAGATGTTTCCAGTTTGTTTCCCCAATACAATTTCGTTAACCAGACGACAAACTTGAATTAACTGTATTAAACATGCACAGGTGGACTGGGAAGAGAATCGCCTCGCTGTTCTCAGCCTTCCCCTGCTCTGATCTAGGGTTAAGATCACTTAAATGGGCTTTCAGTAGAACGCGCTGCCCCGATTTATACTTGCAGAAGGAGAAAAGCGCTAGAGCTAGAATTAAGCAGGCAGGCAGGCTTACAAGACAGGCACTTGGGCTATTCGTGTGTTCGTGGATGTGCATAGGCATTTGAACAGGATGCAGACTGGTGAATCAGCAAGCACAAAAATGGACAGACATCATTTCTTTCTTGGGGGAGGGAGCAGTTCGGTCTCCGTGCCTCAAGCCTGCCCCGGACTGGAGGGAGCACCCTTTCTCTTAGGGGGGGTGAGGGAGCAGTTCGGTCTCCGTGCCTCAAGCCTGCCCTGGACTGGAGGGAGCACCCTTTCTCTTAGGGGGGTGAGGGAGCAGTTCGGTCTCCATGCCTCAAGCCTGCCCTGGACTGGAGGGAGCCCCCTTTCTCTTAGGGGGGTGAGGGAGCAATTCAGTCTCCGTGCCTCAAGCCTGCCCTGGACTGGAGGGAGCCCCCTTTCTCTTAGGGGGGGTGAGGGAGCAGTTCAGTCTCCATGCCTCAAGCCTGCCCTGGACTGGAGGGAGCACCCTTTCTCTGGGGGGGGGGGGGGGGGGGGTTGAAATTCAGAATATTTTTGTGCTTCTTGCTAAAAGCGAAGGGTTACAAATCAGACATTAACAAGCAAGTCAGGTTTTCATTGTGTGTTTAGAAGTGGATCTGTGTTCCGCCCCCCTTTCCCCTCCCCGATAAGCAGCTAAACCTCCTCCCTGACCCTCAAACCCACACAGCAGCCCTCCTCAAACCCACAGCCCCCTCACTGGGACGTTCTTAGCATCGCCAGGCCTTTTTCAGCATGCAGGTCTTCCACATTCCTACTTTGGAAACCAAAATCATGACTGAATGGCTATTTTAAAATTCCAACTTTAAAAACACGTTTATTTTGGCACACTCAAATCTAAACCTCTATGTAAATGGGTTTACTTGAATGTACCGAAACAACATTTCTCTCTCTCTATATATATATATATATATTTTTTTTTCAAAATATGTTGCAATCTTTGGTACAATTTCTAAACACTTTGCATTCAATATATCTATTTCTTTTATCGTGGTCTAGTTCGCCATTCACAAAGGCAGGGGTCTATCGGAAAGGAATTTTGAGGCAACAATTAAAACATTTGCTCAGGAAGCTGATCCTCTTCAGTGGAGCTGCCACAGGGGAGATATCAGCAGAACTTGTCAGCTGACGCACTGTTTGCAGATGGATTGAATCGTTCCTGTTTGTTTTATAAGGCGATCACGTCAGGTTTAGAACCATCGCATCTGTCAATAGCCATTACAGCTCAGCAATAGTTCTGCAATTATACTGCTGTGGCAGTTTCATTAAAGCGCAGGCCAGAAGTTTAGCATCGCCCTCTATATAGAATGAACTCCCTCAGCTTCATAGAGTCCAGTGAAAGCTGCTGAATAATGTTCCCTTGTTAACATACTGAATTGCACCCCCTCTATATAGAATGAACTCCCTCAGCTTCATAGAGTCCAGTGAAAGCTGCTGAATAATGTTCCCTTGTTAACATATTGAATTCCACACTGCTCTGTAGTTTTCCCTCATATTTCATGAAAAACTGACGATGTGACATTTCGAAAATCTAACATGAAATACTGCTATGCTGCTATTATGGCTTCCAGTATAGACTTTTTGCAATATCATTTTGCAATATAACTTATTTGATTACATGACGTTTAATAAAAGATCTGACTTATGTTATATATATATATATATATATATATATATATATATATATATATATATATATATATATGTCTCAATCCTAAAATTCTAGGTGATGCAAAACTTTTGGCCAGAGCCAAATTCTCCATCGTCTAGACCCAGCGCCCGATCGCTTAGCTTAGCCTCTGTACCGACTATCAGAAAGGCAGACCTGCAATTGGCATGGCAGTGGTAAGATTGATTACATCTGATAACTGTGCTTTTTCCAAAGCATGCTATAGTGGTCAGATTGCTTCCCAGTGTTCTCCAAGGGGCTGTAGGAGGATCCTGGATCATCTCCAGCCAAATGAATCCGAGCCAATGCGTCTGTGAGGAGGGAAAACTCTGGAACCTTCTGGAAAGTCTTAGAATGTTCTACAACCCAGAGACTTAGCTTAAGGCACGGCCTGTAGAAAATAAAGGCTTTTCTTCTTCAGTTCGGATAATTTCTTTAGTTTTTGAATATTTAAGGCGGATATTTCTTTGCAAAGAAATGTCCAAAGTTTTTTTTTTTTATATATAGATTTAATTTGCAAAAAAAAAAAAAAAAAAAAAAGACCAGTTTCTCAGATAAATTACAAAAAAAAAAAAAAAAAAACATTTGTAAAAATGGCTACAAAAAAAAAAAAAAAAAAAAAAAAAAATTTGTAAAACCAAACTTAAAACAAAAGCAACTTCATGAGTCATGAAGCTAGTTGAAACTAAGTAATTAAATCTTTGATTAATTAATTTTATTTTTTTTTTCGTGGCTGGCAAAAAAAAAAAAAAATCTAAATAAATAAGTCCCTCTCTCCCAATCTGATTGGCTCTCCTTTACAACAAGACCTGTACACCGCTGTTCCGACTGGTCGAGAGACCTTGCCAGTCGTTCCGAGGGGTCTTCCTATTGGTTGAGCAGTTTTCCATTCTGCCAATTTACCAAAAGAAACAAAAATTAAAACCAAAAAAAATTAAGAAACACAGCTGATTGGGTCACCTCGAAATGGGCACCCAATGATGTTAGAGCATGCAGCCCCTCGCCATGCTATTGGCAGGTGGAGATGAGGAGGCGGGGCTGAAGTAAAGGCTGCTCCTCAAATCCCGCGGTATCCCAGAATTCTCAGTGGGAAACTGTCAACATTCTGCAAGAGAAAAAAAATAAAATAAATTTAGTCCAGATCACAGAGCATGTCAAACATCATTCTTTCCCGCTATCTGAGTTTAATATTGAGTTCTCGTTTGTCACCAGGTCTATTTTGACCTGGATTTGTTTCTTGGCTGGAGAATCCTAACTGCCTGACATGGGACAGGCTTCCCAATGCCATTCAAATCAAGTGACAGCGCCAACTCTGCCAGTCCCCAGCTATTCTCAAACTCTCTTTCACCGAAGATCAAAAGCGACACCCAAGAGCGTGCAAATCTATCAGAGCACCAAACTGCTTCTGGAGCTTGGACTTGCTGTGTGTACGAATCCAAACCACTGGAACTTGAAATCTTGCAGAACTATCCTGCAAACTAGTGCTTGTCTGATTTAATTGAGGACTTTAACAGACACTCTGCAAATAAACATACTTTACCTTCCACTGGTCCGCTCGCTAGTATACTGTATTCAATCCTGCACTGAACCCATTCTGTACTGTCTTGTATTTCACCTGCACTTGTATCTAACCGTGATGTCACTTTCAACACTGTTACCTGCTCTTGAACTGCCCTGATATCAAATCACACTGTGTTTTGCATTTGCTCTTATTAGGACTCAAGTCACTGTGTTTTGTATCTTGCTCCTAACTGTACTGTAATTGTATAGAAGTTGTTTGACTAATTAAATCACAGAGCGGTCTAACATTGTCCCACACGAGTGCCTATTGTTTCTATATCGCTGATTACTGAGCGGAAATTGAGATTC
>NC_054581.1:23661-48661 GCF_017654505.1 Polyodon spathula | reverse complement strand
GGGCGCTGTCCACTTTCATCTTTTCAAGCCACTTTTTCTGCCAGTAACACAACCCCAAAGACACTGCTGAGGTGGAATCACCTAGGAAGTGCAAACGTACCAGATTTCCAGAGAATAAGACAGAGAACCCTGAGGCAGTAGGAGGGCAGGTTTTAAGACGCATGTGTGTTTCTTTCACAACTGCACATTTGACCTCAAAAAACAAAAACGATAGCCAAAAGTGTTTAACGATATTTTTTGGAGGCGGTGTGGTTCAGTGGTTAAAGTCCAGGACTTGTCACCAGACGGTCACGGGTTCAAATCCCACCTCTGCCACTGTCTGACTCTCTGTGTGTGACCCTGAGCGAGTCGCTTCACCTCCTTGCGCTCAGCGGATGAGATGTTAAATCAATCTCCTACTGGAAGTGACTCTGCATATAATGCGCAGTTCACAGCCTGCCTCTGGAAAGCGCTTTGTGATGGTGGGCCACTGTGAAAGGCGCTATATAAAGATGTTATTATTTGAGACAAAAGTTTTGCATCCCCCTCTAGAATTAACTAATGTTGCTTCATAAAGTTGAATGAAACTTGCTAAATAATGTTAACATATTGAATTACACACCGCTTTGTAGTTTTCCCACATCACGAGAAATAGAAAAAGTTGGCATTTGGAAATCTAACATGAAATACTACTGTGCTGCGGTTATGGCTTCCGGCATTTTTTCCAATATCATTTTGTAATATCTTTGATTATATGATGCTAAATAAAAGTATGTTATTATTGATTTTTTTTTTTTCTTTTTTTAAAACTACATGACGTCTCAGTCCTAAAACTGTGGGTGACACAAAACTTTTGTCCTAAGCTGGACACAGCGAAGTAAAACAGGCAACGTTAATGCAGGCTGAGACATCTGCTGTTACCGCTAACATACAAACAGAAAAGACATCTTTCAACACACTGGGTAGCAATGTGGTGCTTGTGGTTAAACACTGCTATTAGTGTCCCAGGAGAGAGACAGAAAACAAGACAACAACTGTATTTATGAAGCGATAATTATCTCTTTGCTTGTCTTAGACATTTTCCAGACATAAATTCACAACAGCTCCTAAGGGTAAATCCAACCCCAGTCCTGGAGAGCACTTCCAGTCCAGGTTTAACTGGGGAGATAATGAGGGCCTGGCAGGAGTCACACAGTGGCAGGAGGTGGGATTTGAACCCGTGACCTTCTGGTGATAAGCGCTGATCTTTAACCATTGGATCACCTTGCCTCCTATAAATATTATTAAACCTTTTTGGCTGTCGTTTAAAATCGCTCATAATGGATCAAAGACGTGTGGAATTAAATTGTTAGCTACTAACAATGCCTCCATACCTGTGTACTGCCTATTTTTTCAATGTTGTGTATGTTGGACAACGGGAAGCAAAGGGTTAATCTAAACATGAACTTTTACATAAGTAAGGCGTGTCTTTGACAACTCTGGGACCACCGGAGGTCTCACTTCAGGGGAAAAATTCTGGCATAACTTGTCTGTTTCCTTCTGCAGCCTCTAAGCCGGGGAGCGTCAGACTCGGCTCCTGGAGGGTCCCTATGGAGCCTCCTGGCTTTCGTTCAACCCCCAGGGGCAGGAGGCTCCCCCCCCCCCGCTCTGCTCCCACGCTGCTCCTGCGCCCCTCGAAGGCTGGAGGCTGGCACCCCTGTTCTGCTCCCACGCGTGCAGAACTACCTTCAATTCAATGTTTGCAGCCTGCAAAGTAATTCCAGAAATCTTCCCCGTCTGGCTATACAGCTCCAAGGTGGAGTTTTGAAAGAAACACATCTGATAGCAAACCCGTGTTTTCATTTTAAAACTTTCTCAGTTTGCACCCATTGCCTTCCAGGAAGTCTGTTACTGATTCACTTCCTTGGTCACCCCTAGCTGGACTGGAGGGAGCCCCCTTCCTCTGGGGGGGGGGCTGAGGGAGCAGTTCAGTCTCCCTGCCTCAAGTCTGCCCTGGACTGGAGGGAGCCCCCTTTCTCTCAGGGTGGGTGAGGGAGAGAGGGAGCAGTTCAGTCGCAATGCCTCCAAACGTTCTTCATTTTTAGATTTTGAAACAAGATCTACACATTAAAGTTGTTCCCGCTTTCAATATACAATATCGATTACCTTAATGAGCTACTGTATCTTCTGGGCACTAGGACCCGGAAGGTCGCCCTGGTAGCCTTTTGCCACTTGCAGTCTGTCAGGAATGTTTTCAAACGCAGTGAACGCAAAGCCAGCTCGGATCGGCTCTGGAGCCGCATTTTCTGGGTAAGAGGAGTGAAAAGTGAACACGTTGGTGACATTCAGCGACGTTTCTCTCCAAAAAAAAACAAAAAAAAAAAGGCGTGTGTTTTTTGTTTTTTTTTTCTGAGGGGAATTACAAATTAGTAACCAAGAAAGAACATTGCAAAAAAAAAAAAAAAAAAAAAAAATGCAACGTGACAGACAGAAGACGGGTGACTTTAAGAATAACACAAGAAAATAAAACGAAAACAAACATTTGGAACACAAAGCAAAAAAAAAAAATAGCAGTCAGCAAGCGTGTTAAAAAGAAAAAAGACGAAAGTAGGATTTTTTGGTTTTTCAGAGAGCAAGCATGTGGCATTTGGAAGTCACAAGCGTGTCACCTGGACCGCCACCCAGTTCCACACGGGACAATGCAAAACAGCAAAAGCAGAAGGATTCACATTTGCGAACAGCTGTTCTAGTGTTATATTTTGCACAATCGGAATTTACAGAAGTATATACACGTTTGCATTAGAGAAAAAGCAAACCGGTGCTTTTCTTAATAGTATTTAATTCGTGTTTTGTGTTTTTTTTTTTGTTTTGTTTTTTTTTGAATGATAAAGCGAATTTCTAGTCTCGAAAGAAGGACCGAAACAGCATGACACCTGGTTTATTTGTAGAGCAAATGTTATTATTATCAGATTAGCTGCAGCTCCCGGCTGTTGTACGTGGCAATGCAAGACATTTTCGGTTTACACAACACACGAAAAATAACAGCTCAGCGTTTTTTTTTTTTTTTTTTTTTTTTTTTTTTTTGACACTAATAACACTTTTAAATAACATTTGTAATGCCTAAGGCATCGCTGATCAGCATAGCAGACGAGACAGTGCTATGTGTAAAGCAGCGTTGCATTGGTCTAGGGGAAAGCATGAGAATACTGCTGCGTTGCTTGCATGCATGCAATGAGACAAACGTCCTTTTAAAAAATTAAAAAGGGGCTCGTTTGTGTGGAAACTGAACCAAGGTAGGGTTAAAGACCAAGTATAATAATATGAACGGCATGGAGAACCAAGCCCCCGATCAGTTTCACGACGACGTGAGGAAATGGGGTTACCTCCGAAAGCAGAAATCCATGCACAAGCGCTACTTCGTGCTCAGGGGGGCCTCGGAGAGGGGTCCGGCCCGGCTGGAATATTACGAAAACGAGAAAAAATTCCGGGCCAAGGCTCCCGTCCCTAAAAAAACCCTGAACTTGGAGACGTGTTTTAATATCAACAAGCGGGCCGACTCGAAGAACAAGCACCTGATCGTGGTCTACACGCGGGAGGAGAGCTTCTGCATCGCGGCAGACAGCGAGGAGGAGCAGGACGGGTGGTACGAGGCCATGGTGACGCTCCAGTGCAAAAGTAAGTAACGCTAGCATTAAACACACAGGCACCGTGTGCGTGTGCGTGTGCATGCATTCGAATGCATAATAATAATATTAAAAAAAAAAAAAAAACGCTGTGCAAATTCAAAGCAGCGATGCATGCATGTGTGTTATTTAGTTCATTTTAATGCGTGTGCATGCTTGTTTTTTTTTGCAGATACATGCTTTTGTGGTATTACGCGTTTGACAGGGTGCGGACACGCTTCATACCGCACGCAGTATAGGTTAGAAAGCCGATGTCCTGTACAGATTGAAGGTGTGTTTACTGCAACACAGCCCAGCGGCTGCAAAACGCAGTAAAGACGTTTATGTGCATGCATTATTTTCTAATGTAAATCGAATATACGGTTATAAGCTGAACAGAGAACCGAAACGCAGAATACCGGTTAAGTGATCGATTCGGATGTACGCGTCTACATTAGAAAGGATGGTCTCGGCTTTTATTGTTCGCTGCATTTATTATAATGAAAAGTTTTTTTTTTTTTTTTGCTTGTTTGTTTTAAAACCAAACTGTGTTTTCAACCTACAGTTCAACTTTATTACACAGCGTTGATTTTCAACTAAGAATTGATAAGTCTTTGCAAAATGTCGCTTTAAACTTCAAAACAGCAATGTGTCAGCCCTCGTTAGAAACGCGATACGTCTTGACATAAGGCGTGCGTTAATTTTGCTTGTAGGGTGTGTGGTTTTATTTGTTTATTTATTTATTTGTAGCGCAGTTGTCTTTATCAAGAGATTACCAACTAACCTGGATAATAAGCATAGAAATACAATAGAAGTGTTGCTCCAACAAATTTTTTTTTTTTTTTTTTTGGAAACGTAGTATAAGTGTGTCGGTATTGAGCTCAAAAACTCAATTCGGGTCTTAAAGGATCCCAGTGATTCAGCATCAACAACATGACTAGGGAACCCATTCCATCCCCTCACCACTCTCTGTGTGAAGAAGAGTCTCCTTCAACAACATGACTAGGCAACCCATTCCATCCCCTCACCACTCTCTGTGTGAAGAAGAGTCTCCTTCAGCAACATGACTAGGGAACCCATTCCATCCCCTCACCACTCTCTGTGTGAAGAAGAGTCTCCTTCAACAACATGACTAGGTAACCCATTCCATCCCCTCACCACTCTCTGTGTGAAGAAGAGTCTCCTTCAACAACATGACTAGGTAACCCATTCCATCCCCTCACCACTCTCTGTGTGAAGAAGAGTCTCCTTCAACAACATGACTAGGTAACCCATTCCATCCCCTCACCACTCTCTGTGTGAAGAAGAGTCTCCTTCAACAACATGACTAGGTAACCCATTCCATCCCCTCACCACTCTCTGTGTGAAGAAGAGTCTCCTTCAACAACATGACTAGGTAACCCATTCCATCCCCTCACCACTCTCTGTGTGAAGAAGAGTCTCCTTCAGCAACATGACTAGGTAACCCATTCCATCCCCTCACCACTCTCTGTGTGAAGAAGAGTCTCCTTCAACAACATGACTAGGTAACCCATTCCATCCCCTCACCACTCTCTGTGTGAAGAAGAGTCTCCTTCAGCAACATGACTAGGTAACCCATTCCATCCCCTCACCACTCTCTGTGTGAAGAAGAGTCTCCTTCAACAACATGACTAGGTAACCCATTCCATCCCCTCACCACTCTCTGTGTGAAGAAGAGTCTCCTTCAACAACATGACTAGGGAACCCATTCCATCCCCTCACCACTCTCTGTGTGAAGAAGAGTCTCCTTCAACAACATGACTAGGGAACCCATTCCATCCCCTCACCACTCTCTGTGTGAAGAAGAGTCTCCTTCAGCAACATGACTAGGTAACCCATTCCATCCCCTCACCACTCTCTGTGTGAAGAAGAGTCTCCTTCAACAACATGACTAGGTAACCCATTCCATCCCCTCACCACTCTCTGTGTGAAGAAGAGTCTCCTTCAGCAACATGACTAGGTAACCCATTCCATCCCCTCACCACTCTCTGTGTGAAGAAGAGTCTCCTTCAACAACATGACTAGGTAACCCATTCCATCCCCTCACCACTCTCTGTGTGAAGAAGAGTCTCCTTCAACAACATGACTAGGTAACCCATTCCATCCCCTCACCACTCTCTGTGTGAAGAAGAGTCTCCTTCAACAACATGACTAGGGAACCCATTCCATCCCCTCACCACTCTCTGTGTGAAGAAGAGTCTCCTTCAACAACATGACTAGGTAACCCATTCCATCCCCTCACCACTCTCTGTGTGAAGAAGAGTCTCCTTCAGCAACATGACTAGGTAACCCATTCCATCCCCTCACCACTCTCTGTGTGAAGAAGAGTCTCCTTCAGCAACATGACTAGGTAACCCATTCCATCCCCTCACCACTCTCTGTGTGAAGAAGAGTCTCCTTCAACAACATGACTAGGGAACCCATTCCACCCCCTCACCACTCTCTGTGTGAAGAAGAGTCTCCTTCAGCAACATGACTAGGTAACCCATTCCATCCCCTCACCACTCTCTGTGTGAAGAAGAGTCTCCTTCAGCAACATGACTAGGGAACCCATTCCATCCCCTCACCACTCTCTGTGTGAAGAAGAGTCTCCTTCAACAACATGACTAGGTAACCCATTCCATCCCCTCACCACTCTCTGTGTGAGAAGAGAGAAATTAATATGTTAACAAGGGAACATTTTTCAGCAGCTTTCATTCCAGTTTATGAAGCAGAATTAGTTCGCTCTAGAGGGTGATCTTTAGTTATCAAAAACAACACACTAAAACAATTGAATCAATTGAAAGTGGTGTTCGTTTAGAAGGGATTGTGTCCAGGTAGATGTTCTAGCCTGTTTTACAGCACTGTGGGCAGTAAATGAAGCCGTTTCATGGCTTCATTGGAGTGCCATAAAAGCATTTCGAAATATTTTGCACTAAAAATAATTTATTACCAAGGAGTGCCTTGTGTTTATTTCCTGCGCAGCGTTTAACAAAAACTATCCTTGCAATTGACGCCTCCCATAGCGGAGCAGAACAATGCCACCCACGTACCCCGCTCACGTCATAGGAGTACTTTTAGCAGATACATATTTTCATTTAAAAATAATGTGGTACTAGTTTGAGAACTCTGTTTGCAAGCCTTGTTCTCAGCTAGCGTTGCACTTCCTTGGTCACCGGGAGAGTGAAATTGTCCCTACCCCTTTTAGGACCGCCCTTTCCTCTCAGCAGCCAACCAGCTGCTTCCCTGAATGACTGACATGCTTCGCAGCCAGTAAGATCCTCAGTCACACTGCCTGAACAGACTGCAAATATATAACGTAGTTTTGTTAAATTTCACAGACGTTTCGTCGGGGTTCAGAAAGCAGGGCTTAATTAAAGGCTGGGGCCGAGGCTTGATGGGAAATGTCATGTGATGTTTTTGTTTGACGCTTTCGAAAAATTTTAAATGGTTAATGTATTAAGTTGACTTTATTCGGAGAGGCAGGCAGCATTAGAGACCTAACGAGTCCCGGCATCATTCTCTGTGGCTTGGATAACAGTAGAGACGATAATGATCGAATCTGGCCAGACCACTGTTAATCCAGTTTCTGACCTATTATTAGCACTGGCACCAGTGTGGTTGGCTCCCTCGCCATTTTTAAAAGGTTTTAAAATAGATTTTCTGACCTCTTACGCTGCCCCTGTTGCCAGGGCACACAGTTTTTCCATATGTCTGAAAAACTGCTTTTCCAGATGTTATGAAACTTGCATCAACGTTTTCTAGCATGCGTTGCTTGTGCGGGGGGGGGGGCTGCACATCTCTCTGCCCTTTTCTCGCACTGTAATTGTCACATGCACCTCGAGTGTGGGGTGCTATTCTAATTCACAGCCGGGCCTTCATCCGCAGTGCTCTGTGCCTGTGATTGGTATCATAACTGCTCCCCCTATTTAAAGGGTTTGAGATCCACTGGCTTGCCCCTTTTCAATCTGTTAGAAAGTGTAAAATGACAGGCCTGTTTGCAGCATGTATTCCCAGAGTCCTGTTTGGAGGACAGTCCAGTCAGACGAGTTCCTGTAAATCAGAGCCATGAAACTTCACGCCGGCTGTGAAGGTCAACGCATAGAAAACCGAGCCACTTTATCATCACTGCGGGGAGCGAAAAAACACCAAGGAATTGATCAGTTTTAGTCTTCGGTTTGTTTTATATCGAGGCATCGTAGAATCTGAAGGGGCTGCAGAATTAACAGAAGCATTTAGACTTCCCTTTTGCTCACAAAATCAGAGTCACTTGCCATAGCAATTTAGTTAAAGTGAATTCAGATAACAGGTCGAGGATGCCAATTCAAAATGGTCAATCAATGAGTCTTTATTTTATATATAGCGCCTTTCATAGTGACCCACCGTCACAAAGCGCTTTACAAGATAGTGAGGAGCAATGCATAATACATTAAATGCAAGGCTAGGATGTGAATTCTAGACACTGTGGATGTGTCACACAGACTCACACGAATAAGAGGGAGTGAAAAACCTGAAATAACAAATTTAGACAACAGCTAATATCAGATACCCGGCTTGAAGAGCACGGAGAGCGAGAGAGAACAGGCGGGTCTGGAGAGCTGATTTGAAGTGAGCAGCTGTGAGAGCCGCACGCACTGAAGCTGGGAGAGAGCTCCAGAGAGTCAGGGGGGGCCATGAAGCTGAACGAGCGCTCCCCGAGTGCGGTGCACTTTTGTCTGGGTTGAAAAATTACAAAGTACCCATCCTCAAATGAGGGCAGTGGCTCTGCGGGGGTTAAAAATCTCTTCACTTGCGCCTTACAAGACAAGGATAATTAAAACACCCTAACGCATATAATAAATAGGGGAGAACCCTGTAAGATGACACCACTGCACACGCACTCAAAAAACCGTGCCATTCATTGTTATGCAGTAAAATCTGGGACTCTCTCCAGCCTTTAACCATTGAAGTCCCCTCCCTGGTTTGTGTAAGCGTTTTTCCAGCGGCTGTGCACAGGAGCCTTCGTCAGCCTTGCCCAGGCATGTGTGTGCATGCACATTGTGGATCAGAGAAGCATTCTGCACGGCGCACAGAACAGCATTGTACAGTCGCCAGAGGCGATCCAATGCACTTTATAAGAGAGACTGCCCACGTATGTGTTTTCAGATTCGTTACCCAAACCATCACTCAGCAATTTGAAAAGCTTCAGGGCACGGAACTGGGAAAACCCTGAATTTAATGGGGCAGCTTTTTTTTTTTTTTTGTCTGTTTTTCGTTAATGGAAAACTACACAGCGGCATGCAATTGAATGTGTTAACTTTGCATCATTCAGAAGGTTTCGTTTGACTTTGTGAAGCAGAGTTTGTTCTGTACGGCGATGCCAAACTTGGCTGTGCACAGCTGCGTTTCTTTAAAAACTGTTGAGATTTGTGTAACAGATTTTGTGAGAAAGAGTACAGCTGTAGATTGATCATCTGTAAGCGAAACACTCAGTGGTGCTAATTTTAGGAACTCTGAAACATCTGAAGCCTCTTTTGAGAGTTTCTAGATGTCTGTAGCAGATGCCCGCTTGCTCCAGTGGTTTTGAAAGACGGTAAACAGATTCTTGTCTGTCGTGACGCAGGTGTTGCGGCCAGGCAGCGCTAGGTCAGGAAAGCAAGGCTTCAATCAGAGACAGCTGTGCCTTTCTGAGGAGCGACAGCAAACGCAGCCTGACTTCACACTGAGCTGGAGAGCTTAAAGAGAGCCACAGCTTTGAACAGGAGAAACGAAAGTCTTGTGCAATTGATTCAGTACAGTTTAATTCCATTCCCTTATTCGCTTTCAGTGACACCGAGTATTTGAAGACTTAACGTTGTAATTGAATAACAGTGTAATTGAACAAGTAATATTGTAATTGAATAGCATTGTAATTGAATAAATAGCATTGTAATTGAACAAGTGGCATTGTAATTGAACACACAGCATTGTAATTGAACAAATAGGACTGTAGTTGTAATTGATGCCCAGGGCTGGTTTGTATAATGACAGGCGTGTTAGTGACGCCCCTCCCCCCACTCCACAGCTGTAAATTCAGATTTTGAGGCAGCAGTCCTGCTGAACAGCTATATCAGCAGACTAGCGTAGCATAAGAATTAGCAATGCAGCGTACGCGTGACTTGCAGTTATGATATTCACAGTCAGTCCTGCAGTAAAACTACAATCACTCATCAGCTGACGTGATTCTTATAGGTGCCCTTGTTCACGTTGTATTGTAATTGCTCCTATCTGAAATCGCTGTCACCCCTTCGTTGTACTCCCTGCCCGCTCTTACTGGACTCGTGTAAGCCAATATTTTTACTGTAAGTTAACGCTGTTTTCTGTAATGTGATAATTCTGCAGTGTGATACTCTGCACTGTAATATTTTATCATGGGGTATTTTGTAAGGTGATATTTTGTAATTCGCCCTGGACAAGGGCGTCCTCTAAGAAATAAATAATAATAAAATAAGGATCAGGTGACAGTCGAAGAGCCTTACGACAAATCAGATGCTGATTTGAGACATTCTGACCAACCAGTCTATGAGATGCAAGTTTCTAACATTCATCTAACAATGTAAAGTAATGCTCAGTCCTGCTTTACAGAAGAGGGGTCCTCTCCTCTCTTTATTGGGCGAGGGGGTGCGGAGAGAAGTGTTAACTGTGCTTTCCAGGGAATTTCAGAACGAATAAAGACTATTCAAACATGAGGAGCACGGCACTGGTGTTGTTTGAGAGAGCTCTCTCTCTCTCTTTATCTTATGCTTCTCTCTCTTTTTCTCTATCTTTCTTTCTCTTCTCTCCTCTCTGACTTCTCTTTCTCGCTCTTTCTCTCTCTCTCTCTCTCTGTCTCGCTCTGTATGGCTGGTTTAGCAGGCTTCATTGCAGACTCTCAGAAGCGTTTCAGCTGATAAGCAGCTCCAGTGATAGCATTGCTTGCAAGAATATTGCAGGCTGTTTGTTTTTTTCTCATGTGATGGAATTATTTCCATACAGGTGTGAGGGTTGGAGTTGGCAATAATTTATTTTGCAGTGTGACTCCTATAATCAGCAGGGTAGGTTAAATGATAACGAACAAACCTGGTGATGCATTTAATAATTCAAAATGCAGCCCCTATAAACACTGTGCTTGTCTGCATGGCGATCTGTCTTGAGCTTTCACATCATTTATTGTTCCAGGAGGCGGTTTGATCACCCTGATAAACCACAGCTGGATATTTAGAGCATTTTACAGCACCCCGGACTGCATCCACCACCTGGCACCTAGGAATGGTGCTGTAAAACGTTCTAATGTTAGCCTTCTGGGTATAAGCCTGTGGATTCCATGCAGGCCGTGTGTGTTTGCACCCTGGGTGTTACTATTTAAAAGGTAGCCAAGTATCATATGCCTATCACTGTTATAAATTACAAGCAAGTCAGGTGTGGGTTGCTGTTTCCACAGACCTTAATCTGCTTTAATCTTAGTCTGCTTTATCTCAGTTAACATTGAGCAGTCCAGGATTGCTGCTGATCAGGGCGGTTCCTGATCCTGCTGTCCCATGTTAATTCAGCCAATCAGGGGGGAGCTCAAACCCTTTCCCAAAGCCGGCCAAAGCGTGGAAGTCACAGCCCTGACCAATCGAGCGGCGATTTTTTTATTTATTTTTTTGTAACACACAGCTCCGGAGAATTGTTGGGGTTGGTCAGAAGCAAAGGGATAGCGTCCGTCCTTTCGGTTTTGTAAGCGAGCGAACGCGACCTCAGCTGCAAGGCATGCTGGGAAAGAATCGCCGACATCCGCCCTAAAACTCGCGTTGCATGGAAACGGCATCTTCTCTCAATCGGGGAAATGTCAGTGTGTTTCTAAAATTTCTTTCTCTTCGGTTCCCCAGGTAAGGCCCACGTGGAGAGCCCGGAGTATGGACTGGTCGTGGAGGCTCCTGGTCCCGCTTTCAAAGAGGTCTGGCAGGTCAAAGTGTGGCCGAAAGGCCTGGGCCAGGCCAAGAACCTGGTGGGGATCTACCGGCTGTGCCTGACCGAGAAGACGGTCAACTTCGTCAAGCTGAACTCGGACGCGGCTGCCGTGGTCCTGCAGCTCCTGAACGTGCGCAGGTGCGGGCACTCGGAGAACTTCTTCTTCGTGGAAGTGGGGCGCTCCGCTGTGACGGGCCCCGGGGAGTTCTGGATGCAGGTGGAAGACTCGGTGGTCGCCCAGAACATGCACGAAACCCTCCTGGAAGCCATGAAGTCCTTGAGCGAGGAGTTCCGACAGAGAAGCAAGAGCCAGTCCTCCTCGAGCTCGTCCAACCCCATCACCGTCCCCTCGAGGAGGCACCACCCCAACCCTCCCCCGAGCCAGGTGGGCTTCCCCCGCCGCTCCCGCACCGACACCTCCAGCACCAGCAGCAACCCCTCCCCTACCCCGGCCCCCAAGAACGGCCACGCCGGCCCCCAAACCGAAGGAGCCAGCCCCACTGCCCCGGCTGTGAGATCGGTCCGTCCCTCTGTGAAGACCCCTCTAAGCCTGGCGAAATCCACCCCTTCCCCAGCCTCCTGCTCCGCTAGCCCATCCTCCAGCAGCGGACTTGGCTCCGAATGTGCCTGCGTCAGGGAGCGCTGTGCTGGGGGCGCGTCTGCGGCAGGGTTCCCCGGCGATTTCGGATCCTCTGACGAGTACGACTCCAGCCCCGGGGAGCACTCGCAAGGCCACAGTTTGACCCCCGACATCCTGGGCGGTTATCTCCCGCTAGGAGAGGCCAATTACATTGCCATGGGGCGGCAGGATGGGCGGAATAGTGGCGCCGCCAATGCGCTGCCGTCTCCACCGGCTCGGAGGGTGTTACGCCGGTCCTCCAGCCGGGAGAGCGAGGCCGAGCGGAGGCTGCTAAGCAAACGGGCCTCCCTGCCTCCCGTGTCCCTGGAGAAGCTGACCCCGGGCCTGCCTAGGAGGAGGGTCCCTCAGGACTTGGGAGCGGCAGGGGAGGAGGGAGAGGAGGACTATGCGGTGATGTCCCGTGATGCCAGTCAGCCGTCCTTCGCTCTGCGCAGCGCGGGAGGGAGCTACCTGGACCTCCCCGGGAGCAAATCTCAAGCCAGCGAAGCAGAGACGATGAGGGACAACGGCTACATGCCCATGCTGCCCGGCGTGGCCAACGGTGGCCAAGACGAGAGAGCAGCTGGAAAAGCCGTCAAGCCGGACGACTACATGACCATGACCCCCAACAACAGCGTCTCCCCTCCCCATCAGATCAACCCCCGGCCTTCCGACGGGTACATGATGATGTCCCCCAACGGAAGCTGCTCCCCAGACCAGAAAGGGGGTACCTGGGGCGGGCACTCGCTAGCCGGGGCTGGAGGGAGCAGCGTGGACAGCAAAGCCGGGAGCGACTACATGAACATGTCCCCCGTGAGCAGCCGATCCTCCTGCAGCACGCCCCCCGATGTTCTGCTCGCCGACCCCCCGAAGATGGTCTTCTCCTACTACTCCCTCCCGCGCTCGTACAAGCACGCCGCCCCTGCGCGATTCGAAGGAGGCGCGCAGACCCCCACCAACAACAACCCGGGCAGGTCTTGCATGACCGGACAGAGCAGCGGCTGGCTCCTCTCCTCCCCCTCCTTCTCCAGCTCCGCCAGCAGCGAGAGCCTGGGAGAGACGGAGGAGCATCCTGGGAGGTCTTCCATGGGTGCCGCGGGGAAAGAGGACAGCAGCGGGCAGAGGAAAGGCGGGCAGCGTTGCCGTCCCACCAGCTTGTTCATTGACGTGTCCAAAGCCAGCACTCTCCCGCGGGTCCAGGAGAACCCTCTCCCTCCAGAACCCAAGAGTCCCGGGGAGTACGTCAGCATTGAGTTCCGTGGCGGTGCCACAGGAGACTTGGGACCTTCAGTCAGGCTTCTGCGAAGACCTCCCTCATGCTTAGGCGGCTACCATGACCAGCTTCAGCAAGACCCGCTGGGATCAGAGTACGTCAGCATGGACCTGGGTTCCCCATTAGCCTTCCCGGTCCAGGAGAGGAGGACGGTTCTGTCGAAGCCCAGCCCCCAAGCTGGTCCAGCCAGCGAACCCTGTCTGAGAGCCTTGCGACCGGAGTCGCCCACATTCGGAGACTACACCGAGATGACTTTCAGCGCGGGTTCCCTCACTCCCAGATCTGCCTCCCCCAAAGAGGAGCCGGATGGGGGCCAGGCCAACCTGGGGCAGGTCTTTCCCCTGCCCAAGTTGAGCCCCAATCCGGATCAGGGGGCGAAGGTAATCCGGGCAGATTTGCGCCGGAGGCACTGTTCAGAAACCTTTCTCCAGCAGCTCAACCCGCCGCCCCTAGTCTTCGCCGATCACCCGCAGGTCGCCAAGCGCCTGGGTTTCGAGAGCGTCTGGGGAAAAGGGGAAGCTGGCAGCGAGCCCAACTCCCAGTCCTGCCTGCTTCTCTACCCCTCGGCTGCAGCCCCTCCACCTCCACCTACCGCCAGTGTCTCCATGGAGCAAGGCCTGAACTACATCGACCTGGATCTGGCCAGTAAGGAGCTAGCCCACCCGGTTCTTGAAGGAGCAGCGTCCGGCCAGCCTACCCCTCCTCGGCTCTACTCCTCTCCCCTGTCCAACGGAGGGGCCCCCGTCTTGGCTGTCAACACCTACGCCAGCATCGACTTCCAAAGGTCGGAGGAGCTGCGTGCGCACCAGAGCAGCTGCAAGGATGGCACAGGTGAGGCGCTTAATCCTTCTTGATTCCTTTGTGTTTGACTGTCTTGTGAATGTCCTTTTCATTTCCACTCCCCTTGCTGTATTGGGAAGCTTGTCCTGGGCGGTCCTGCGTCCTTCTGAACCTGCCTCCGTCTGGAGAATCCTAGTTCATGTTTTGTGGCGTTTTGTTTGCAGGCAGGGTTGGGGTTCCAGTGCCTTTTTAAAATCAATTTTTTCGTTCCGTAGAAGGACTTTGGAATTGGATTTTATATTTTAGAGACACTGTAATTGTTGCGATTGTTCAACTGCTTTCATTTTGAGTACTGTAATATTTAGCATCTCATCCGCAGAGCACGAGGAGGGGAAGCGACTCGCTCAGGGTCACACACAGCCAGTCAGTGGCAGAGGTGGGATTTGAACCCGTGACCTTGTGGTGACAAACCCTGGACTTTAACCACTGGATCACACTGCCTCCTATAAAACCAATTTGAATTGACCAAGAAACAAGTCCTTTGTCGCCACTATTGCTAGAAGCTAATTTTAACAGAACGTTGCGAATTGCAGTTTTGATTGGTAAAGGGTTTGGAATTGATCACAAGGGAATTGGGGGAAAAAAAACAAAACAAAAAAAGGAATTAAACCCCCCCAGCTCCTGTTCTAAGTTCTGATGTTCCACTATTGAGCGACTGTTTCTCTCCAAGTCTGCCTTCGCCTGGCTTTTGGGCATGCCTGGATAAAACGCCAAGCGAAGTTATAAACTGTTTAAGCTTCTCAAACAGGTTTTCTGGAGGAGACTGTACTTCACATTGTGTGTCCAGATAAACTGCAGAGATCCAGGCAATGGAACTGGGTTATCTTGTCTGTTCGAATCGCGGTCGAGCAGCACTGTGTGTTCTTTGCGCTGGCTCCAGATAATAAGGTTGTTTTGATGAAGGAAATGGCTTTGTGCTTGCTTTGTTTTTTAACACTAGAAGGGGGAGGCAGTGCTGTGAAGACTCAATCAGGTGACTTTTTTTTTTTCTGCTTTGCAACTGTGTGCAGATTTTCTATAGAGAAACCATTTTATTATTATTATTATTATTATTATTATTATTATTATTAATATTTTTTATATTTCACCCGCGCTGTTTATTTTACAGATTTAAAAGGCATTGATTTGTAAAGTACTGTATCTCCAGCTAAGACCCCTTACTCACTGTATTTTTCACATACCTCTTTACAGGCGTGCACACTGATAAATCCTCTCCTGATCACTCGTTTTATCACCAGACTCCTCAACAATGCAATCCAAGTCATTATTTTATTACTGTATCATCTCAAACAGCTCTGCAGATGTCTGTGATGTTCTCTGAGCGCTGGATGCAGAAGCAGCTCTCTCCTTTGTTTGTGTCCGTGTCATGTCTGTAGTGGACAGAGCTGTGAGATACGTCCTTTCTCTGCTTTTTCTGGAGAAAAAAAAAAAACGACTAGAGACCTGTGCTTTGACTTTTTTTTTTTTTTTTTTTGGTGATGTGGGACAGGGAAAATTGTAATGTCAGACCTGAAGTCATGTCTGCTGGGGAAGCTGTGTTTCAGCGAACTGGTTTTTCCCTGGCACAGGCCCTGCGTTTGTGAGATTGTAGCAGCCGGATTTAAAACACGTCGGCTTCTCAGTTCAGCAAGAAAGCTGACGGGGAGCGTTTTTGGAAGAACTTGTTTTGACAAGCCTTCCTCGAGGCTCTTTCGAGGAATTCACAGGGACGTCCTTGCGCAACACAGAGGGAGCTGTCGATAACGATAAGGTCAGGACAGTAAGAGGAAAATTGCTGGTGTCAGATCTGAAGTACAGTCTAGTGTAGAGAACTCAGTGCTGTACTGGGGATCTGAGAGCAGCTAATTCAATACAGAAGTGTAGAGAACTCAGTGCTGTACTGGGGATCTGAGAGCAGCTAATTCAATACAGTCTAGTGTAGAGAACTCAGTGCTGTACTGGGGATCTGAGAGCAGCTAATTCAATACAGTCTAGTGTAGAGAACTCAGTGCTGTACTGGGGATCTGAGAGCAGCTAATTCAATACAGTCTAGTGTAGAGAACTCAGTGCTGTACTGGGGATTGAGAGCAGAATTCAATACAGTCTAGTATAGAGAACTCAGTGCTGTACTGGGGATCTGAGAGCAGCTAATTCAATACAGTCTAGTGTAGAGAACTCTGCTGTACTGGGGATCTGAGAGCAGCTAATTCAATACAGTCTAGTGTAGAGATCTCAGTGCTGTACTGGGGATCTGAGAGCAGCTAATTCAATACAGTCTAGTGTAGAGAACTCAGTGCTGTACTGGGGATCTGAGAGCAGCTAATTCAATACAGTCTAGTGTAGAGAACTCAGTGCTGTACTGGGGATCTGAGAGCAGCTAATTCAATACAGTCTAGTGTAGAGAACTCAGTGCTGTACTGGGGATCTGAGAGCAGCTAATTCAATACAGTCTAGTGTAGAGAACTCAGTGCTGTACTGGGGATCTGAGAGCAGCTAATTCAATACAGTCTAGTGTAGAGAACTCAGTGCTGTACTGGGGATCTGAGAGCAGCTAATTCAATACAGTCTAGTGTAGAGAACTCAGTGCTGTACTGGGGATCTGAGAGCAGCTAATTCAATACAGTCTAGTGTAGAGAACTCAGTGCTGTACTGGGGATCTGAGAGCAGCTAATTCAATACAGTCTAGTGTAGAGAACTCAGTGCTGTACTGGGGATCTGAGAGCAGCTAATTCAATACAGTCTAGTGTAGAGAACTCAGTGCTGTATTGTAATGTCAGTCTAATGAACCAGGTAACACTAAAACAAAAAAAAAAATTTGTCTTCGCACAGATACACACCCCATAACACTTTAGAAGACATTTAATGACTTTTTAAGAACTAAATATGCCTTTAAAAAAAAAACTACAAGCGCCAAAATATTGAGTTTGTTGTCGACTTTCACCCTGTGTGGAGTTTTTAAACTGTCAGGGAATATCCAAGGTTTGTTAATAAACACCAATTAGACCAAACTTGATGCACGCAGGCTTGTGTGTGTCACGCTGGATCTCAGATTGGAGATGGAACCGGTCCCAGTTTGATACTGGGAATGAGGCGAGGCTGAGTTTTACACGCTGGTGGAAATGGATTCGAGCCCTGCGATTCTGACCTGCATGAAGTTTTAAAGCTTCGTTTCACTGCAGTTCATTCAGCTGGTGGTCAGCTTTGATTTATCAGTCAGCTGAGGTCTTATCACTGAGTAATCAGGCCGCTGTTATCAAAGTTGCTTGCATAAATATTGCAGACCAGCTACAACGTTAATTATTAACTTTTAATAAATACAATCTGTTGTAATTGTGATCGTCAGGTTTGTCAGGAGGTGTTTCATAACACAGAAGTGATTTGTACAGTAATCAGTCACGTATCAGACTTGACCAGGGTCAGAGAGTTTATACAAAATGTCGGATGAAAGAATCCCGTTTCAAGTCTCATTAATCGCTGTATTCACACAGTTGAGATTCAGTTTTTATCGGCAAGCTCCCCCGGATCCCTTCTTTCGGAAGACACAGGGTATCGCTGCTGAGCGACAGGCAGGAGATCCAGACGCAGGTTGAAGCTGATATGCCCCCCCGCAGGCGAACCAGGATTTATTTACAGATCAACACACTGAACAGCTAACGTGACGCTACCAGCAACGGCAGCGCAAGGAGAACGTACAGCACAGTTTAGAGGGATCTCTGAACTGATCTTCTCTGTTCAGTAATAAACCAACGTTGCTGAAGAGATTGATCGTGGCGGATGAGCAGAGAGGGGGGATACGAGACGGATTATTCTACATATAGAAAGACGATGACATTTATTTTTTCTTTATCTGGTCCCGTACGAGGTCGCCATGAGTGACAAGGTGCTCAAAAAGAGATTCCAAGTCATTTCTGCACGTTTACAACAAAGTGAAGAAGTCTGTAGTCCGCACTTCAGCCTGTGTGTCTCTCTCTCGCTCTCTCGCTCTCTCTCTGGTCCAGACAGCAGGGGGTTAAGTACTCCCCTCCCCCCCTCCCTTGGTACCCACCAGCTGCACTTTGAATCCGGTCTCGCTGTCCGATAATCTCCCCATTTCAGAAAGCCGGCAGAGGAGGGGAAACTAGCTACTCAGACTGACACTTCGACTGAGAACCGTGCTAATCCCTCCAGCTGTACTGTGCAGGGGGAGGCAGTTACTGAAACTAGAAGAGACCGAGTCAAGCAGATCAGCGTTATTGAAACCAGATCAAGCAGACCAGCGTTTGGGCTCTAGTGCCTTCATCAGTGTTATTGAAACTAAACTGAGTCAAGCAGACCAGCTTTTGGGCTCTAGTGCCTTCATCAGTGTTATTGAAACTAAACTGAGTCAAGCAGACCAGCGTTTGGGCTCTAGTGCCTTCATCAGTGTTATTGAAACTAAACTGAGTCAAGCAGACCAGCGTTTGGGCTCTAGTGCCTTCATCAGTGTTATTGAAACTAAACTGAGTCAAGCAGACCAGCTTTTGGGCTCCAGTGCCTTCATCAGTGTTATTGAGGTAGAAGAGACTATGTCTAGTCAGTGTTATTAAAGGCTCCTGAAAGCAGACAACTGCAAATGGAGCGGTGATGCACTGTGATAGCCCCTCCCCTCCCCTCCTCTCCTCTCCTCCCCACCTCTCCCCCTCTCCTCTCTCTATACACAAGATGTAATCTGTGATTAGTTCAATGTATTCGTTCTGATCCTGCACGTCTCCCTGATCACCCGAACGGCAGTCTACCTGGGGGAAAGACTGAGCTGCGTGTGTGTGTGTGTGTGTGTGTGTGTGTGTGTGAGTGAATGTGTGAGACTGCGTGTGTGTCCCCGTGAGAGTGAGACGGATCCTATTGACAGACAGGAGTGTGAGTAAGACGGCTGCTCGCTGTTCCCTGAGTGACGGGAACTCCCACCCCTGCCTCCTCCTCTGTAATAAGCATTCAGTGCTGCCTTCGTCACATGACCGCTGTAGCTCTGTACAGGGTTTTATGTCTGTGTTATACAGTGTGGTCTCGCCAGCATTGCCCTGTGTACAGCACAGCACAGACAGGCACTGCCCAGCCAACACACAGCAGGCAATGCCTGTATAATGTGCTAGATTTTGTCTGCTGAAACTGCTGATTTAGCAGAAGGAAATGGGTTATTTTTTAAAAGAAACCTCAAGTAATCTGTCTTAAAGGTAAGCAAAGCTTTACATAAAACAAGCAGTGTTCTTAAAACTTGAGTTGGTGAAACTTTGATCCAGTGAAAAGATGTTTTGTTAAGTGCCAACAGTGATAAAACACCATTCTGTACTCCTGCAGTTGTTTTTGGTGCCCTTCCAAAAATGTGTTCCTGTAAGATACTGTGGGGTTCCCCGAGGGTCTCCCCTGGTAAAGGCACGGCCGTGTGGTGTGCAGGGGGGAGTCGCACAGTCAGGGGAGCGCAGGGGTTCCCCGAGGGTCTCCCCTGGTAAAGGCACGGCTGCGTGGTGTGCAGGGGGGAGTCGCACAGTCAGGGGAGCGCAGGGGTTCCCCGAGGGTCTCCCCTGGTAAAGGCACGGCCACGTGGTGTGCAGGGGGGAGTAGCACAGTCAGGGGAGTGCAGGTTCCAGGCTGTGTCGTTCTTCGCTGGAGATTCCACAGGGAGCATTGGCTCTGTTGCTATGCTAGGGAGGCAGAATCAGCAGGGACTGTCTCACCTCACCGAGCTACAGCGACCCCTACTGGCACCAGGTGAGATTCAACACCCGCAGGGCTTGTCCTCCGGGGGGCGGTAGCTCACATCCGCTTTAGAGTTTGTAAAGAGGAGATTGGTTGCCTCGGAGGACGCCCGCTGACCTTCTCCTTGGCTAAATTGGGGAGAAAAAGGTCTTAAGGTGCTATTAGGTAAGCAATTGAAGCATTAGAGTCACAGTAAGGGATGTTTCATGAGTGATTTACAGTATGTGGACAGATCTACAGACCGAGAGACCGCTCCACACACCAGCTTTCAGCACAGCTGGAAACGTGTTTGGATACAAAGTCAATAAATAAATGTGTAGCTTTAATGAACACAGTACGAATTTAAACAGGGTCTCATTGTTGCCGTTTTGTTCACAGTGGGCCAGATTCCCAGAGCTCCCTGGCGCGCGCCTCTCTTGGTCGCCCCCAGGGAAACCACAGTCTTGGCTCATTCAGAAGATTGTGTTCCTTTCTGTCTTTCTTTCAGCTGGGGAGCTGCAGTGTGGTACGGCGAGGAGGGAGCACACGGTCACATTCATTAGCACATTAGTAAGAGGAATCAACAGATTATCTTCAAACACGGGGTTCAATTCCAGAGCATCTTGTGTCCTATAGAACAGGGTTTTCCAGCCCTGGTCCTGGGGTGACCCCCTGTGTCTGCTGGTTTTCAGTCTAACAGAGTTCTCGATTACCTAATTAAACCCTTAATTGGACCGATTTGTTTAATTAAACCTCTTTACTTGTTTTCAGCTCTTAAACAGCTGCAGATGTAAAATGACTAGGGGGGGTTTGAACTCTGCATCATCAACAGCTGCTGCTGCTGCAGAGTCACTTCCAATAAGACCTTGTTTTACATCCGAAGGACGGAGCACAAGGAGGTTCAGTGACTTGCTCAGGGTCCCACACACAGGGAATCGGTGGCTGAGCCGGGATTTGATCCTCCTGGTATCAAGACCCCTTCTTTAAGCACTAGGCCACATAGAAAGGTAAGGGGTCAGCTGCACACCAGCGCGAGTTTGTTTCTTCTAACTGTGTGCTTTGCCACACTGAATGGGGCTTTGTCTGTCTTTAGGCTGGTTCCAGAACGACATGCCACTAATTACAGGGCAGGGGGAAGCAGCCCTTTAATAAAATGTGCTTTTGTGTTTCGACAAAAAGGACGCCATTGACGTTGTTATTATTTTTGTTTCCCTAAAACTATTTTTGTTTTCCCTACTGTACATGCTGCAGTTTGCGCTAAATACAATAATACATTTTATATAGCGCCTTTCACAGTGGACCTCCATCACAAAGTGCTTTCCAGAGGCAGGCTGTGAACTGTGCATTAGATGCAGAGTCACTTCCAATAGTTGATTTAGCATCTTATCCGCAGAGCACGAGGAGGTGAAGCGACTCTCTCAGGGTCACACACAGCCAGTCAGTCAGTGACAGAGGTGGGATTTGAACCCGTGACCTTCTGGTGACAAGCCCTGGACTTTAACCACTGATCCACGCAGCCTCAAGACAATACACTACAATTCACCATACAGTTTCTGTAGCGCCTTGCATCCATATGATCACAGCGCGAGAGAGAACAGGCCTGCCGAGAGAGAGAGACCGCGGTGTTGTAATCCTCACTGAAGCATTGAAAAGGCAAACAGAACGGTTTCTGTAGACAAGAGTGTCGATCGAAGGCGGTTCTGATGAGGGGGTGTGACGCACTGAGGACGCTTACAATAGTGTCATCAATTCTGCACAGAAAGGACATTGTCGCCCTGGAGAGAGTCCAGCGAAGAGCAGCCAGACTAATCTCTGAGCTCACAGGAGAGAGAAATGAGGGAGGAACTCGATCTACTGAGCCGGGAACCAAGACAAATTAGGGAGGACTTGATTGAAGTCTTTAAAATCTTGAAAAGAAACCCTAGGCAATATTTGAGACGCAGAAACCAAGACCAGAGGACACAGCTGGAAAGTGGAGACAGACTCAGGACAGAGAGAAGGAGACTGTTCTTCACACAGAGAGTGGTGAGGGGATGGAATGGGTTTCCTAGTCATGTTGTTGAAGGAGACTCTTCTTCACACAGAGAGTGGTGAGGGGATGGAATGGGTTCCCTAGTCATGTTGTTGAAGGAGACTCTTCTTCACACAGAGAGTGGTGAGGGGGTGGAATGGGTTCCCTAGTCATGTTGCTGAAGGAGACTCTTCTTCACACAGAGTGGTGAGGGGATGGAATGGGTTCCCTAGTCATGTTGTTGAAGGAGACTCTTCTTCACACAGAGAGTGGTGAGGGGATGGAATGGGTTACCTAGTCATGTTGTTGAAGGAGACTCTTCTTCACACAGAGAGTGGTGAGGGGATGGAATGGGTTCCCTAGTCATGTTGTTGAGGCAGAACCAGGATCCTTTAACCCTTTGTGGTCCATTTATTCAGCGCTTGTCAGGTGCGTCGGGTCTAATTTATTTTTACACGCCCTGTTTTAAATTTTTTTTTTTTCAGAGTAAAACAGGTTTAAAAGGCACAGATTTGCAAAAGCACACTCAGTACTGCATCTCCAGCCAAGCCCCACCCCTTGCTCGCTGTATTGTTCACATACCTCTTTATAGACGTGAGCACTGAAAAATCCTCTCCTGATCACTCGTTTTATCACTAGACTCCTCAACAATGCGATCTGAGTTATTATTTTATTACTGTATCATCTCAGAAAGCTCTGCAGATGTCTGTGATGTTCTTTGAGCTCTGGATGCAGAAGCAGCTCTCTCTTGTTTGTATCCGTGTTATGATGAGATACGCCCCTTTTTTCGGCTTCATTCGGCTCCTACTGGTCTCACTTGGCCATTGAATGCTTTTCTCTGCATTTTCTGGAGAAAGAACGACTAGAGACCCGTGCTTGACGTCTTTCTGATGACGTGGGACAGGGTCCGACATCGGACTGGAAAGGGAAAATTGTAATGTCGGACCCGGTCCGGCGCAGGACGGCAAAGGGTTAAGACCCGACTTGACAAAGTTCTGAGATCAATCAACTGCTTGGAAAACTTCAGTTGTCATTTTTCGAGGATGACTGCATTCCCTAATAGCTATGGATCCAGATCCATTCCGATCCATTGACATGTAAATTGATGTTTTAGAACATTGTAAGAAATTGTTTTAGTCGTGTACCACAACACACACAACAGCGCCACACGCTATGACTGTCCTGACAGACTGACGCCGTCAGTCAGTGTCAGTCTGTGTGTGTGTGTGTGTGTGTGTGTGTGTCTGACTCTGTGTGTGTGTGTGTGTGTACAGTGTGTGTACACAGTGTTTGTGTGTGTGTACACAGTGTGTGTACAGTATGTGTACACAGTGTTTGTGTGTGTGTGTACACAGTGTGTGTGTGTACAGTGTGTGTACAGTGTTTGTGTGTGTGTGTACAGTGTGTGTACACAGTGTTTGTGTGTGTGTGTACAGTGTGTGTACACAGTGTTTGTGTGTGTGTTTTTGTGTGTGTACAGTGTGTGTACACAGTGTTTGTGTGTGTGTACAGTATATGTGCGTGTGTGTGTGTGTTTCCACATTGCAGAGCAGTGTTCCATGGTGCTGCTCTCTCCTCCCTCTCTCTCGCTCTCTCACTCTGTGACGCTGCCAGTCTTTCACACAGTGCCTTGGCCAGGCCTCTCTGTGTCTCCAGGCAGATTGAGCTGTCAGGGGAGGGGAGCGGAGAGGAGATGGGGGGGGGGGGGGGGTGAGCCGAGGACACGGGCACTGTGCCAGCACATCACCACCACGGGGTGCTGCTCAAGGTGGTTTCGTGTTCACTCGCACAGAGATTGTCTATTTCCAGAGCAAGGCTTTCACCCTGTCCTACCCCGCTGAGGGGAAGGAAGATGAGGGGACAAGGGGGAAGGGAGCATGCAAAGATTGTGGGGAGGGGGGCACATTTGAGGTGAAAATTAGTTGTATTGGGGAGGGATCATTGAAAAGATATGGGGTTAGGGATTTTAAGAGTTCTAGACTGCTCTCAGGAACCGTTCTAGGTTATTATTCTAGGAATGCTTCTACAGCTGTGGCCAAAACTTTTGCATCGCCTAGAATTTTAGGATTGAGACATTATAATAATATATATATATATATATATATATATATATATATATATATATATATATATATATAGACACACACTTTGTAATTAAAATTTAGAAATAAATCGTAAGTACATTAATTCTTTGATTTTACTATAGCGTATTCTTTTCTTTATTCAGCAGCTTTCACTGGACTCTATGAAGCTGAGGGAGTTCATTCTATATAGAGGGGGTGCAATTCAATATGTTAACAAGGGAACATTATTCAGCAGCTTTCACTGGACTCTATGAAGCTGAGGGAGTTCATTCTATATAGAGGGGGTGCAATTCAATATGTTAACAAGGGAACATTATTCAGCAGCTTTCACTGGACTCTATGAAGCTGAGGGAGTTCATTCTATATAGAGGGGGTGCAATTCAATATGTTAACAAGGGAACATTATTCAGCAGCTTTCACTGGACTCTATGAAGCTGAGGGAGTTCATTCTATATAGAGGGGGTGCAATTCAATATGTTAACAAGGGAACATTATTCAGCAGCTTTCACTGGACTCTATGAAGCTGAGGGAGTTCATTCTATATAGAGGGGGTGCAATTCAATATGTTAACAAGGGAACATTATTCAGCAGCTTTCACTGGACTCTATGAAGCTGAGGGAGTTCATTCTATATAGAGGTCGCTAACGTCTTGAACAGGTCTAGACGTCACACTCAGACACAACTTTCCCCTGATAGGAGACAGACTTCTAGTGGGGGGGGGGCAGACAAGGGGGCGTGAGGGGTGTGCGTCCAATAACTCATGTACACTTTTTCCCTTTCTGTCTTTACGAAATAATTTACCTAGAAAAGTTCGTTCAAGCAAAATTCAAGTTTGTTTTTGTTTTTTTTGTTTTTTTGCACTTTGTTCTATACGTTTTTTTTTCACATCCAGTATTTATTCATCTAATCTAATCGGCAGCTATTCTTTCAACA
>NC_054581.1:0-23161 GCF_017654505.1 Polyodon spathula | reverse complement strand
GGCAAATACAGCTCTGGCCAAAAGTTTTGCATTCCCTAGAATTATAAGATTGAGACATTATATATATATATATATATGTGTGATGTGTTGCTGCTTGTAAACATCCTTTCTGATCACCCTGCGAAGCGGCATGTGAGTCAGCTTTTTATTTGACTTTGTGAAGCAAAAATAGCTCTAGGCTATAGGGGCATGCAGAAATGTTGGCCGCAGCTGTAGATCCCTAACACACGTTATGAAGAGTATAAGGAAGAGTATGAGACAAGCACAGTGTCATCATAGCGTGATCTTGTGACCTTTTCACGATTAAACAAGTCGTTATCACCATGTCCATTTACGGTGCTTCACAGTGCTGTGCTATGTATGTGTATATGTAGATAGCGGCTCTTTAAACATGATTTCACTGTGATTTTCACTGTGCCTCTCTGTTCTGTGATCAAGGAGGCAGTGTGATCCAGTGGTTAAAGTCTAGGGGCTTGTCACCAGAAGGTCACGGGTTCAAATCCCACCTCTGCCGCTGCCTGACTGGCTGTGTGTGACCCTGAGAGAGTCGCTTCACCTCCTCGTGCTCTGCGGATGAGATGCTAAATCAACTATTGGAAGTGACTCTGCATATGATGCGCAGTTCACAGCCTGCCTCTGGAAAGCGCTTTGTGATGGAGGTCCACTATGAAAGGCGCTATATAAAAATAAAGATATTATTATCCCACTTTTATAAAAGAGCTGCTGGTGTCACATGACATCCTGGAATGAGGCTCCTGGAATTCCAAACTCTGATGAACAATCCCAAAACATGCATTGAAAAGACATAGCAAAATACAAACAACAAACTAACCTTTGAAGATAAAAATCAATGGGACCTAACAACTTAAAAAACTCCATTTACATTAAAAGGCAAATCCAGTCCTAATCCCCCCCCCCCCCCCCCCCAAAAAAAAAGAAAAACCTAAACCAGATTGCGTTTAAAGACTAGAGACGTTTGTTAGGTTGCACAGAGCCATCGCGTGCTTGGGATTTATCGCCGAGCCCCAGGGGTGATCGACGGCGCTCTCTCGCGCTTTAAAAATCCCTCCCAGTCAGAGAGCTGCTAACCAGGAGGGAAACCCTGGAAGGGGGTGACAGAAAAACCGCCAAGGTGAACAGAGGCGCAGTTTATAGGGATAACTCCACCCTTCTTTACCTCACCTAGTATGAATTATCTCTGTGTGCAGCTGTGCCTGTGAGCAGTGCTGCAGTTATTGTTGGCCAGACTCTTGTCATGTTTTATCCTCCAGCTTTTTTTTTTTTTTTTTTTCTGGGCAGCCGAGTTAGTTGGTTTTAAAAGTATAGAGGCAATTTATTATTATTATTATATTATTATATTATTTCTCAAAAAATGAAGTTTTTTAAACGTTAATTGCAAGGCCGTTCATTTTTTTGAAAAACGTATATATATATATATATATAATATATATATATATATATATATATTTGTCTTGATATAATTAATTTTGTTTTCCTCAAAAGTCCTGGTCAAACGCCAGTTTGCGGCCCTCGAGGAAAGCCTCCTGCTCAACCCCAGATACCCATCTCCCCCTTGGCATCAAACACAGGGGTGTCACCCGTAGACTGGCACAGCACCGTACCTGTTCCATGACAAGGAAACTGATCGACAAACTGAATATGTATAATAATATTATAATATCATAGCCCCCCTCACCCCCCCCCCCCCCCCCCCCCCCCCCTCCACCAGCCCAGTCAGGTCCCACCAGCCCACACGTGGTGCCTGGCATGCATGCACAAGAACAGTACCATGCCCCACCCCCCCCCCCCCCATGCATGCCCACCCACCTAGCCCTGGCATGCATGCACAAGAACAGGCCCATTCCCCTGCTCCCCTTGGCTCAGTGTGCAGCTAAAGTCCCAGGAAAGAAGGGGTTTTCCTGAGGTCTCTTACCTGCAGTCGGACAGGGGGGTACTGTTTCTGAGGGATCTTCAGTCTCCTTTCCAAAATGGAGTCCCTTTTTCCCCTGTGCTGTGCATGCTCCGCGGCTGCCTGGTACTCTCTCGTTCTCTCTCTCTCTCTCTCTCTCTCTCTCTCTCTCTCTCTCTCTCTCACACACACACAAGCACTGACATCATCAGAACTCAGTGTGCTTGTCTTGCCTGCCTGCACACTGCCTCCCTCACACTGAAAGTTTATTCAGGGACAGGCAGGGCTGCACTGAAAAAGGCAAACAGACACACACACTCACAGACAGACAGACGGACACTCACACACACAAACAGACACAGATGCACACACACACATACCTCCACCTATCACAGTGGGAGACTGACCCACGTTTCTCCGATGGGAATACGGTCAGGTGCCACAGCGGCTTCTCTTCCAGGGAAGTGATTCTAATCTATGAAGCTGGTTTGAGTACTGTGCTGTACTGAGTTCCTTCTGTTAATAGTTTAAATGTCACACAAGTGACTTTTAGAATTCAGCCTGACCGTTGTGAAAAATATTTCAGATATAGGTGTCAGCGTTAGTGTTCACATAGTAGCTGGGACACAGGAGGTCTACTCATTTCTCATTCAGTATTCCTCTGCAGTATTTTTTAACAAGGACAGGGAAGTCCTGTACAAACACAGCCTTGTCCACAGACCCGGGTTCATTTCTTATGATGGCTTCTCGGATTGGATAAGGACATTGTCATTTTGTTGAAACGTTCTGAATCCCAAAGTTGAAACATTTAGGAAATGAAACAGACGTCAGCCCCCTCTCATTGATTGACGCCTTCCAGCTGTTGCACTCTCCCCTCGCCAGTCACTTCGGACCACACCTAGAGCCGTGGCCAAAAGTTTTGCATCACCCTCTAGAGCGAACTAATTTTGCTTCATAAAGTCGAATGAAACCTGCTGAATAATGTTATGTTGACACATTGAATTACACACCGTTTTGTAGTTTTCCCTCATGCAAAAATTGAAAAAGGTGACATTTCGCAAACCTAACATGAAATACTGCTGTACTAATATTATGGCTTCTGGTAGGCGAGATCATTTTGTAGTTTCTTTGCTTACATGATGTTAAATAAAACTTCTAAATTATGTTCATAGTTTTTTTTTTTTTATGTCCCAGCTCAGCCACTGATTCCCTGTGTGTGGGACCCTGAGCGAGTCACTGAACCTCCTTGTGCTCCGTCCTTCGGATGAGACGCCAAACAAACGAGGTCCTATTGGAAGAGACTCTGCAGCAGCAGCAGCAGTTGTTGATGATGCAAAGTTCACCCCCCTAGTCTCTGGAAGTCGTTTTGGGTAAAAGCATTCTTACGATCTCCAGTTAACTTGAGAGCGATTTGAAGCCAGAGCCCCTGCAACCTGCATCTCCGCCTCTCACCAGCAGAGGGTGCTGCCGTGCAGAATTTAGATTGTTATTCTTTTTTGTTTTTGCTGGAGTGTGCGACATGAAACTCTTACCCATTGAGCGAAATAAAAGCAAAGAAGAGATTTGTTTTATTAAGGTTTAGAAAGTGCTTGCAAACTAGATTTCAGTTGTAATATTCAAGATCAAAATCTCTGTAGGTGTGTGCGTGTGTATGTAGGTGTTTATGTTTGTGTGTGTGGGTGCATGTATGTGTACATATGTAGCAATTTATTCATTTGAATTCCAGGTCATCTGTTACTCCCAACAGCAAAAGTGTGTGAACTGCAAGTCACGTCACGCGCTTGCCAGAGAGAGAGAATGGCGGACGCCTACCACCACTGTCCCTCCAGTTCCTCCGATGAGGACGAGGAATCGGAGGAGGAGGAGGAGGAGGAAGAAGCAGCAGCAGACGCAGACTGCCTCCCCCTGCCCCGCCCCCAGCACTGGACCGGTCTGTCGGACAGCATGAAAGGTCTGCTGGCGGCGCTGCTGGGCGGGGGGGTGCCGGCCGGCTTCGTGCCTCTCTTCACCCGCATCGCCCACGAGAGCGCGCACCTCCCCCCACTGGAGGTCCTGTTCGGACGCTGCCTGCTGCACTTGCTGGTGTCGGCCGCGGTGCCCTGCCTGTGGAGGAGCTCCGCCGGACAGCCCTCCTTTGGACCCCGGGCAGCCTGGCCCCGCCTGCTGACCCACGCCTTGGTCCACCTGATCTCGGTGGGCTGCGCGTACAGCTCCTTCACGCTGGTGCCGGCGGGGAATGCGGCCGCCGTGCGTAAGGGCGCCTCCACCCTGGCCTCCGTCCTGCTGGCCCTGTGCCTGGGCAGTGGCCCGCTGAGCTGCTACGACTGCGTGGGGCTCCTGGGCAGCCTGCTGGGGTTGCTGGTCATCGTGCTGCCCGACCTGCTCCTCTCCGCGCACTCCTCGGCCCGCACGGAGGACCTCTTCGGCTACGCCCTGGCCTCGCTGGGCGGCCTGGCCCTGGCCCTGGGCCTGGTCATCTTCCGGACCTTCTCGCACCCAGGCAGGTTCCAGGGGGCCGTCTTCTCCTTCGGGGCTCTGGGGGCCTTGATCTGCGGCCCTGCCTTTAGCCTCCTGGAGCCAGTCTGGCCCCGGGGCCCCCTGGCTTGGGCGTGCCTGGTGGCGGTCGCCTGCCTGGCCCTGGCCGCTTTCCTCTCCTCTAACTACGCGGTGACGAAGACGCACCCGGCCCTGGTGTGCGCGCTGCTGCACTCCGAGGTGGTGGTGTCCATGAGCCTGCAGTATGCCATGCTGGGGGAGCCTGTCACCTCCTTCGATATCCTGGGGGCCGGAGTCATCGTGGGCAGCATCGCGGTGATCAGCGCCCAGAACTTCAGCTGCGACACCACCCAGAGCGAAAAACTGAGCTGCTGAGGAAATAAAGGGGTGGGCTTTACCCTGACCTGCCCAGCCCAGTCAGCACACTCGCCTGAGATTACTGGAGACAGTCACCCCAGCCAGCGCGCAAAACTTTTGTCCACTGCTGTAGAGCTCTGAGTATTGGAAGTTACAAAGTACCTGTCTGTGTGTCCCCTTGTGCCCGCAGGCCCAGGTGCTCATAGAAAACATTTCATTTTATATAGTGTACTGCGCTGAGGGTTGCAAGAGAGTAAATACACACAGAATACAAGCAAAAACGCCACCCGGCTCCCAGCGACCCTCCAGACCTCTACAGCATTGCGTCATCACTGAGAGAGAGATAAAGAAAAACAAAAATGAAATTAAAATCCATCTTTTGTTACTTCAGAAAGTCTTCTTGTATTATTATTATTATTTAATAATGTATTATTATTATTATTATTATTATTAATTTGCTGTTGCCATAACACAGTTATGACAGGGGATACTGTATTTTCAGTTTTCACTTATTGAATATATATATATAGGTTGAAAATTTATATATGTATACTTATTTATTTATGAATTTATGTGTCATTCGCCTCGCAGGTGTTATAGGAGGTGTCCTTATCAATTGTTAATTCAGTACCCTTGCAAATGTAAACAAACCGGATGCTAATTCAGAAATAATAAAAGAAAACCCAGCTTTTAATCAGACCCATGACAAAGCCAACGCGTGCACCATTTTGTGCCTCTTTGTGTCAGGCAGCGCTATTCCACTGGGGGACGCAAGAGGGCGACACAGTCCATGAAACACCGCTTCGGTTATTATATTAGCGTTTGAAACGGGATTAATAGATTAACGACCAGAAAACAAGAAAGTTAATTCAAAAACAACTTGAGGCATTTAAACAGTGTCGTGTTTTCTCCTCTACTTTGTGTGATAATTAGGTTGACCTATGACTATACTGCTAATACTGCTAGATACCCTTTAAAGTAACCTCCTAATATTAACATATCATAAAATAATTTAAAAAAAATAATAATGTAATTTTTTTTCAAGCATGTCTCAGGTGTTATACATATATGGGATCCTCGGGAAATCATTTAGTAAAACAACATATTTCATAGATCGGCAAGTGTTGTACTGATGGGAGACAAGCCCTGTAATATTTTGCAGAAGAAAAAAAAAAAAAACACTGCTTATCAAACACGTGCTTGAATTTTTGGGGGGTTAAGTTTAGGTTAATTGCATGAAAATCGATCTTTTGTGTGTCGTCCTGCGACACAGACGACATTAACACCCGCTTCCACTGCCGTGCAGTTGATGTGATTCGCCTTTCCCTGTTTTCACAGCCCCTCGTCTTCATTGTCCCCCGCCGCACACCCACGCTCCTCTGCTCCGAGTCTGGGCACGAAGCGCTGCTGTTCAAAACGGTCATTTCTGAAGCGACTGGTATCCTAACGAGCTGGAGACGCGCCCTTTTCAATGACACTCATTGGACTGCTACACACCGGTAATTATAACAGTCACAGGACTTTTTAACCCATACTGACTGGAGCTCCCGCAAGGGCTCCCAGCCCTCAGCGTCACAGCAAGGCGCTATTAATTTGGCAGATGCCTTTCATCCCAGGCGACTCACACAGGTGCTACAGGGCAGCGCAGGGTTACAGTGCAAGCTTCATATTGAAACACAGTGTAGTTTACTGTCAGTGCAAATAATAACACTGCTAGAATATGAACTAGGATGCAGCAAGTTAGGATCACAGCGAGTTACATCTACAGTGACATTAGCAGTGCAATAGTGCAAGGATAGCGCATCAGTTGAGGATCTGGTGAGGAGGTGCTGAGGTCAGGCGAGTCCAGTGCAGAGCAGGGGTGGATTCAGAGATCTACAAGCACAGTCTAAACAGGTGTAAACGTACCTGGCAAAGAGGTGCAAGATCACCAAAACGTGGGGGTTGTGGTAGACCAGGGATCTGACCCCCATCAACACGATGCAGCACAGGATGAAGATGAGCATGTATCTCTCAGCAGTGGGTGTGGTGCGACAGTGTAGGTGTGCCTCGGCTCACAGCACTGTTCCCACAGGGAGGCTGACAGTGGAAACCAGCTGGACTTTTTCATTTTACATTTTCTACTTAACAGTGTACAACTATTTTCCACCCTCCACTAACCCCAACCCCCCACAGCAGCTCAGGAGAACCGAAGGCTCAGCGGAGCGTCCAGCTTCCTCTTCCACACCCAGGAGCACCAGAGCGGATGTCAGCGAGCTACCGCCCCCTGGAGGACAAGGGCCGGCCCTGCAGGTGTCCGCTTTGAGCTCACTGCAGTGCGATGAGGAGAAACAGACCCTGTCAGTTTTGCCTCCCTGACCCCCGGGAGCGACAGAGCCAACGCGACGCTCCCTCCAGTATCCCCAGCGATCTGTACTTCCATTGGGAGCGGTTCTTGCTTTCCCAGTTTAGCAGGTCAGTAATAACCCGGGCTAAAGGGTTGATATCACCAGCCTTTACCCCCACGCAGAGAAGGAACAGCAGGGGTTTTTAGAACGTTTTAAAGCAGGCATCTCCAGCCCTGGTCCTGGGAGGTCAATGTCCCTCCTGGTTTTTATTCCAACTGTACCCTAAATTAGTGAAACCAATTAAGCTTCTAATCAGCACTTAATTGATCCAATTAAGGCATTTAGGGTTCAGCTGCACCCAAATCCTCCACGACCAGGGTTGGAGAATACTGTTTGAAAGCACAGAAGAATTCTCCCTGGAACGCCATCTGGAACGAATCCAGCTGTAGGTTCATCCGACTGGCTCAAGGCTGATCAAATCCACCCTTTCAGACTCGGCTTCTGCACACTGTAGAGAACATTAAAACCAACGGTTTTGTATCTGAACACAACCTGACGGTATTTCATGGCAAGGCAGTCCAAGAAAAGTGGGAATCTGGGTTTATTGAAACCAGACTTAAAACATTATTTATTTCTTAGCAGAGGCCCTTATCCAGGGCGACTTACAGCTGTTACAAAACATCACATTGCAGTTAACAGCAGTTAGAAAATATAATAAAGCCATTAGTAATGGTAAAGCCATCTCAATTGGACTGATTATTTTTTATATATATATAATCACACACACACACACACACACACACGAGTCACAGAGCACAATGGTATTAATCTTTAGTAAACAGTCAAAAGAAAAACAGGAGAGAATTCTGTCCCAACTCCTGATTCTGCGACTTATTGAAAGCCTCATGAATTAACAGCTTATCAAACCAGCTACGGCCTCTTCAAAAATGAGAGACAGACAGAGAGAGAGAGAGAGAGAGAGAGAGAATGAATTACAGATTCACCACCTTCACATAACGCTGGAGGTGAACAGTTCTGAATCGTTCACGGTTTCGTGTTCTTCCAGACAGCAGGAGCGACTAAACTGGTTTGCTGATCATTATGAACAGAACCACGACGACGAGAATAATCAATATTATGAATCTCGGATGACTGTTTAATGCCTCCGCCAGCACAGTGGGCTCCAGAGCTTGTCGTTCAAACTGTTTCTTCTTAAAATAAGTTTTTGAGGGAGCGTTTTTGACCATGTTGGACGGCCGGATCCGACTTGTCGGTACATTTTAAGCCCTGTTGTTTCCTGCACTTCACTGCTAAAGTTAAGGAAGGTGGCATCATTTTATTTGAGGGCGTGCCCCTTGTTCCTTAAAAGGATTCCAGGTACAGTGGTCGTAACCCAAGTGATGGAGACTGTCACTGTCACTCACAATTATGCTATCCCTGCTCTTAAGATACTGCCTTTAAACAAAACTTTACAATCTTTAAAAAAAAAAAAAAAAACTGGCTCTAAAAAAGGAGACATACATTTCAAACAAGCCTAGGCGACCTGGACCAAAACCTAACTTAAAAACTTCTATTTGTTTTCAAGCAGGTTAGTAGCCTCTGCAGCGTTCACTGCCTGTAGATAATGGGACCCTGAGCGAGTCACTGAACCTCCTTGTGCTCCATCCTTTGGACGAGACGTCAAACAAACGAGGTCCTATTGGAAGCGACTCTGCAGCAGCAGCAGTTGATGCATTGTTCCCCCCTCCCTCCAAGCAAAACGGCGAACCTGGCAAAAGCATGACATCAGGCTGTGAACTAAGCATTATATGCAGAGTCACTTCCAATAGTTGATTTAGCATCTCATCCGCAGAGCGCAAGGAGGTGAAGCGACTGGCTCAGGGTCACACATTGAGTGTCTGGGTAGGTTTCTGCGAGTCGGGCTCCTTATCAAAAGGGGAAACCAAATCCTGTCCCAGACCCCGTACAGACTGGGAGACGAACTTCACTGAACATAGCCGCCTTTTAGCAATTTTAAATTCAGCGCTGCTGAGTGCTTACTGCTGTAGTTAGGGACGGTGTGTGAAGACCCTTCATCCTCACAATGCTCTTGCGGGGCTGAGAACCGAGGGAAGTCAACGCAGTATCACACAAGCAGCATCAAAACGTGTTATTGCTTACACACCAAATAGAAAGGAGGCCAGAGGAAGATAACCTCGATTACGATTCTTGCATAACAAGACGGTTCACCTGCCGCGTTTTCTGCCATTTTTTTTTTTTTTTGCTAAACCAAAAGATATATAAAATGATTTAAACAGAAAGATCTATGCAAAGGGCATTAAAGACCTCCCTCTCCGCGTTTTATTAATATCGTAAACCCTCGGCGAGAAACAGAACGCCCTCTCGCTGCAAAACTAGCTGAGGTTGCAAGAGGATTATTGTCCCACGCCTCGGCATTGCTAGACACACGCACGGCGGTATCCATGTTGTCAGGAAAACCTGTATTCCGTTTGCAATAAAATAACGCGTTTGCGCCGCGCCAGTTTATTGCTCAATGCGTTCCCCTGGCCGCCGGTCTTAAGCTTGAGTTGTATTACTTGTATTTATTTATTGATATGTATCTGCATTAAGCGGCGGCTTCCTGGCTTGGCTGCCCTCCCCGGACTGGCAAACTCTCCCCACTCACAACCTCGACTCCATGTTTGTTTGTTTTTTGTGTGTTATTACAGAAGACCGCTCTCTCCACTTAAAACTCAACAGAAATAAGTACAGTAAAAGGGGGGGGGGTTCCTGAAAAGCAACATAAGTGGCGACAAAACACACTTGCAATTGCGAAAAACACGGTTTAGTTTGTAAACGAGTTTGACTGCGTGTATACAGCTGGCTCTTTTGAGCTTTGTTTCTGGCGTTTTCAGACACAAAAAAAGCTGGCCGTTGCCAATAACAACCAGGAAAATGGAAAGGCAGCGAACACAGGCTTGTTTTTAAACTTGTTTTTCAAGGACAACAACTGCATTTTCAACTCCGAGCCAAGCGGCTGCAAGCACGGTGAGGTTTTAGGGTTTGTACCCCTGTATTTCCCCCACGTTTCTCTAATCTGTTGCACACTGGTTCCCTGCTGTAGAAATCTCCCCACTCTCCCATATATATATATATAAAATGACCCCAATATATAAGGATCTGTATCAAATCACACACACACACTGGGTTATATAATTAAGTGCTTGATCTTTACCTTGTTATCGTGATGCTTCTAACCCAATTTGACTTTTTATTTTTTTAATTATTAAATACCTAAGAATATATTCAAAACCGAATTTATCATAGTATTATCGTTATTTATAATCGTATTAAATACTGTACGTAACACTAGTCCAGTTTTTTTTTTTTTTTTTAATTATATATATATTTGACGTTAGTCTTTCATTTTTAAAATCGTGGGAACTTATAATAATATATACCTTTTTTTAAAAAAAAAAACGATTAAATAAAAAAACTAAAACAGCAAAGATCGTGAAGACTAAACAGAATTAAAGTTAAATTCATACAATAATTCGTGAGATCTGAATAGTTTCGACTCCTTTCGGCCTCCAAACCTCAATCCTTCATTTTAACCCCCCCCCCAAAAAATAACCTACCAAACCCCCAAAATAAAACCCAGATATCCGTGTCGGTTTCCTTTCCTCGCCGGGACGCTGTTCGGTTGATCCGTTTTCCGTTCGAACGATCTCATTCTGTAACTCGGGGCTTCCTCCAGACTTTCCTGACGCTTCTCCCCGGCTTATGGTGTCCCCGGCACCGGTAGGGTCGTCACTGGAGTCCGAGGCTTCGGGCGCACTCCCGTAAAAAGACCCGAAAAAAAGAAAAATATGAAAAAACGTCGACGCTATTTGAAAAGTACAGGCTCGGTAACCCCCGGCAGCCCGGTTTCGGGTCTCGATACTCCCGGGTTGTTGTTCTTGTTTCTCGTTAGTTTTCGTCCCGGACGGGTTAGGCCCCGAGCTCGAGCCTCTTCTATTCCAGAGCGAGACGGCAGAGAGAATTTTTTTTTTTTTTTTTTTTTTAATTTTGACTAAAGGGGGGGGGGGGGAATAAATAAATAAACAAATAATTAGCGAATCGAGGAAAATCGGCAGGACTCGGGATAGGGGGAGGACCAAGAGGCAGTTATTCAAAAAAAAAAAATCCTGACTTATGAATTATTCATGTTATGCGTCTAACGATTGGACGGTAGTCGGGGAGCTACTTAATAATTCATGAGACGCGGACGAATCCGTAAAAGCTGCGAGAAATTCTGAATGAGATGCGCTCCGTAAACCCCGCCCCCCTCGACGGTTTTAAACCAATAGCTTTCAGTTCTGACCCCCTTCAGTTCCCGCCTTGGTCGTTTGGGAATACGCGCCTGCTTTCCCCACTTGCGCGCGCCGCTAGATTAATTATTCATACAGGCGCTCCCTTTCAGCCAATCAGCGCCCGCTTCAATGTCGCGGCTCTCCTCCCCCTGCTGCCTCAGCCCTTGCCTGCGCGACCGGGCGAGCCCGTGGCTTCTCTTGGCGTCTATATAAGCCTGTGCCGGGCGAGCAAGCTCTCAGTTGCGCTGAGAGCGCACTGGGGAGAGGATCGGGAAAAAGGGAGACGCCGTCAAGCCGTAGCGTAGTAGGTTGACAAAAAGCGCAAATAAGCGGTTTAAACGGTCGTTCTCGAACCCATTTATCGGAGCCACCCCGGCTGCTGCCGGGGACTGCGGGGGAGAGTTTGTGTTGGTGTAGTCTTTGCCTCATTTCAAAGCGGCGTGCCGAGAGAGACGCGTCAGTTTGAATTGAGAGGATGCACGGACCGCCCTCCGGCGACAGCGCATGCCCACTGCGCCTCATCAGGAAGGTTCAGTTCGGCATCATCAGCCCAGATGAACTTGTAGGTCCTTTTTTTTTTTTTTTTTTTTTTTTTTTTTTTTTTTGAGAAAAAAAAATTGATTTCTTTTAAACTTTTTTTTTTTCTGTGTTGTCTTGTTAACTTTATTCTTCTCTGTGTTTTTATGTCAGCTATGCCTAGTCTGTAGATGTGCAGTTATACGGCCTGTTTATATCCAGCTAGCGCGCATGCGCAGTACTGTGCTCTATAGTTGCACTACAGCAGCGAAAGAAAGTTTAGCATCAAAACTTATCGACATGGCTCAAGAAAGCTTAGCATCAAAACTTTATCTACGTGACTGCGATTGCTAAAGCGCCATTGCAATACATTATATTGTAATCTCATGTTTTGTACAGTGTGATGTTAAGTGCTTGGGGGGGGGGGGCGCTGCACACACACACACACACACACACACACACACACACACACACACACACACACACACACACGCATTCAGAACACTTTTTATTTTTATAACGATATTGTGACCACCAAAATGTAGTTTTGTAAAATACCGATGTTGAAATCCATAGACTTTCCCTTTTAATAAACGCATTAAATGTGAGTTGCTCCCAGTTCTACAGTAAATGCAATGTAAGAAATGCGTTTCTGCAGTAAATAAGCCTATGCATTATTATTGTGTATGTGTGTGTGTGTGTATATATATATAATGTGTTTTGTTACGGGTAGCTGTGTGCTCCAGTTAGCCACACATCTAGGGTGATGACACGTGTTTGCAGATAGAGGGTCGGCCTCTGATCGGCACAGTTAAGCCATTAACCCTTTCTTGCACGGAGACCTCCATACATGGTCAGATTATATATATATATATATATATATATATATATATATAGCATTATATTATATATACGACCCCCCGTATAATATTGATATATAGTTTTATGCTGGGGGGCATACGGGAGACTAGCAAGCAAACGCACGATGACATCGTATGAGGATGCAAGTTTACCCCCCCTATATAAAGGGAAGGGGTGGTCTTTACGAATGTGTGGTGTTCATATATTTCGATAGGGTTCAAATGTACCCTCGCGTTTGTAATATTAACACGTGTATCACTCGGGGAAGATGGTATTTTAACGTACTGAGAAATCTATGGCGAATCAATTCAGCCACTTTAAAAAAAAAAAAAAAGATTTATTTAAACACTAATTTTAATACCGATTTTAGTTTGGTTCTTGATTGTACGGCACGTCCCAGTTTCTGGTTTTGTATATCGATTGTGCTTCGTTATGTCTCATTATAAGCCCGTTTTTCCCCGTTTCCTGTACAGGAAGGCTCATCTCGATGCGTGGCTCCGGTGGGTTCACAGACAGTGTTATGGAGGTTTATACAGAAACGCGCGTTTAAGTTGAAATGTTAGTCTGTGTTTTAAATCTCTAAAGCGTTATATGCAACACGCCAGGGAAGCCAGTATCGGATGTCCTGTAGAAGGTGAACCTTGTTGGTTTTTTAATTTAAACTGCTGCCTGCAACATGTTGACCCCATGCTTTGAGTTGGGTTTGTCAGTGCGTCTTGGGAGCTGTCTGATCATGCTTGTTCGTTTTAATCACTTTTTTCACAACACAAAATAGGAGGCACTTTTTCACACAGAGAATCGTGAGGGTCTGGAATCAACTCCCCAGTAATGTTGCTGAAGCTGACACCCTGGGATCCTTCAAGAAGCTGCTTGATGAGATTCTGGGATCAATAAGCTACTAACAACCAAACGAGCAAGATGAGCCGAAGGGCCTCCTCACATTTGTAAACTTTATGTTCTTCTCCCCGTCCTTAGAAACGACTGTCCGTTACAGAAGGGGGTATCAAGTACCCCGAAACGACGGAAGGTGGCCGCCCCAAATTAGGGGGGCTGATGGACCCCAGGCAGGGGGTGATTGAACGGTCCGGCCGCTGCCAGACTTGTGCAGGTGAGCCAGGAGGGAAGGGGGGGGGGGTGTGGAAGCAGACCTGGGTTCAATTATAAACTACAGTGAGCCGACCCTAGGGCTGAAGGTGGCCTTGGATCTGGTGGCTTGTTGCCGTGCCTCCCGCTGGTTCGGAAGGGCTTTTCTCACGCCCCGTTCTCCCCTCAGGTAACATGACAGAGTGCCCGGGTCACTTCGGACACATCGAGCTTGCCAAGCCGGTGTTTCACGTGGGCTTCATGACGAAGATCATCAAGGTCATGCGCTGCGTCTGCTTCTTCTGCTCCAAGCTGCTGGTGGATTCGGTGAGTGACCCTGCCAGGGACCCTAACCCTGCACAGCCCAAGCGCTTTCCAAATAATAATACTCTTTTTATATAGCGCCTTTCACAGTGGAGCACTATCACAAAGCGCTTTACAAGATAGGAGACCAGGGTGTGTGAGCTATGCATCAGCTGCAGAGTCACTTACAACAACGCCTCACCCCAAAGACGCAGCACAAGGAGGTTAAGTGACTCGCTCAGGGTCACGCACAGTGAGTCGGGCTGACCCGGGATTTGAACCTCCTGGTTACAAGCCTGTTTCTTTAATCACTGGACCACACAGCCTCCTATTAGAATTTTGCTTCATAGTCAAATGAAACCTGAATGTTAGAATGTAGAATCACACACCGCTTGGTAGTTTTCCCAGATACGTGACGAAAAACTGACTAGAAAAATGTGACATTTCGAAATCTAACATGAAATACCACTGGACTGCTATGATGGCTTCCGGTAGACTCTCTTTTTGCGATATCATTTTGTAGTTTCTTGATTTACATGATAAAAGATCTATATGTTCTTGCATGTGGAAAACAAAACAAAAATTGCTATAATCCTAAAATTCTAGGTGATGCAAAAGTTTAAGCTGTAAATGCGGTCCTTGTACTAAACCCCCACCCCTGTGCAGCTACACTATGTAATGTACTGCATATGCTGTGGTACAATACAGAAATAGGCATGTCTGGGTTAATCTAGGAGGTCTTATTAATAAAGAGACATGGAACGGAAAAATCAAAATCCTATAGTGAGAATGGTTTTGCTTTAGCAATTTAAACGCTTTTTAAAAAAAAAAAAACAAAAAAAAAACTATTTAATATCAGTTTTATATACAAAGGCAGCTTCCAACGCTGTACTGGGAATGTGATGTTTCCGAAGTCTGGATAATTTAGTTTGCCTTCATGAAATACTCCATTAAGTCATTTTGATCTTTAAAAAGTCCTACAGATTAGCTGCCGGTCGGCATTGTGAAGCAGAATTGCAGTTGAATGTCATTCGCTATTTTGGCAAACCATGCTGCTGTAATTAGAATAAGTGATTGACCCTCCAGGTCTGGAACTAACCCTTCTGTCTTGTGCTGTCTGGTTTTTGTTTTTTCCCCCCCTCTGTCCTGCTGTCAGAATAACCCCAAGATCAAGGACATCCTGATGAAGTCGAAGGGGCAGTCGCGGAAGAGGCTCACCCATGTGTACGAGTTGTGCAAGGGCAAGAACATCTGCGAGGGAGGGGAGGAGATGGACAACAAATTCGGAGTGGAGCAGACTGAGACCGAGGAGGACCTCGGCAAAGAGAAGGTGCCCCAGCGCTCTCTCATCTTTTATATTAACTAGTCTGAAGCTGCTTACAGAGACTAGGGGGGGTGAACGATGCGTCAGCTGCTTCCAGAGCACAAGGAGGTTCAGTGGCTTGCTCAGGGTCACACACACCCACAGGGAGTGGCTGAGCCCGGGACTTGAACCTCCTGGTGTCCAGACCCTTTGACTGCTGGCCCCTCAAGTCTGTGTGCGTAGGCAGTGCCTCACAACAGCAGACCTACTGCAGAACTGAAGTCTCTTTCAGTGTCGGTTGTGAAGAGAGAGCACTGTGAAGGGGGTAGGGGTCAAATTCTTGTTCAATTCAAATTTTAAAACCTGTTCTCTTTTAGGTTTTTTTTTTTTTAAATCGATTCCAAACGCGTCATTGATCACAGTTGCAAAGTCTCAGCATTCTGTTAAAATAATCTTCTCAATGGTGGCGACAAAAGGCTTGGAAGTCGCTGTTTTCGTTATTTGTTAGTTCAATTTAAAAAATGGCTTCAAAGGAAAGCAGTTGAATAATCTTGTGTCTCAAATTCCTGTTCTTTTGGAAGGAATTGGGGTAGCGGTTTTTAAAAAGCAGTGGGGGGGCCCTAGACGGACACAGGAATTCAACCTGACCTAAGTAAATGTGTGTTGTGTTTTTGATGCTGTTCTCTGGTTCCCCCTCCCCCCGGTTCCTCTTGCTCTCCTCTGACCCTCCCCCCTGTCTCGTCCCCCCAGGGTCACGGGGGCTGCGGGCGTTACCAGCCTCGTATTCGCAGAACAGGGCTGGAGATGTACGCGGAGTGGAAGCACGTGAACGAGGACTCTCAGGAGAAGAAGATCCTGCTGAGCCCAGAGCGGGTCTATGAGATCTTCAAGCGCATCTCCGATGAGGAGGACGTGATCCTGGGCATGGACCCCAAGTACTCGCGCCCCGAGTGGATGATCGTCACCGTGCTGCCCGTGCCCCCCCTCTCCGTGCGGCCCGCTGTGGTCATGCAGGGATCGGCACGCAACCAGGTAAGGGATACGCCAGGGCTGTGCAATTGCAGTGCACTGATCGGATTGCAGGTATGGGATAAGGCAGGGCTGTCCAATCGCAGTGCAGGTAAGGGCTTTGTGGTGCCACTGGTCAATCGCAGCTTTAGCCACGCCTGCTGTCAACCATTGCTCACTCCTCCCCTCAGCCCGCTCTCAAGCCCTTTCTCTCCCCCCTCCTCTCAGCCCGCTCTCAAGCCCTCTCTCTCCCGCTCCTCTCTCGCAGGACGACCTGACCCACAAGCTGGCGGACATCGTGAAGATCAATAACCAGCTACGTCGCAACGAGCAGAGCGGCGCCGCGGCCCACGTGATCGCTGAGGACGTCAAGCTGCTGCAGTTCCACGTGGCCACGATGGTGGACAACGAGCTACCGGGCCTGCCCAGGGTAAGAGTCCGACCGCGGCCGTGAAAACGCTCTGCAGTGCCGCTGGACTGAACTCATTCCATGAAGCGTTTTGTCATTTTGAATTTATAAAGTTTTTATTTCAGAATTGTATTTTAAGCCTTTTATCTTCTAGTTGTAACGAGTACTCCATTTTATACTAAACGCTGTCGAAACATTTTGTCTTTTTTGAATTTCCAGTTTTTATTTCTTAGTCCTGTAATTAACAGTAGTAATAAATGATTTTTTTTGCTCATGACTGATCCTATATAGTTTTTTGAATCTCCCAGTATTAACAAATTCACTTATTTTGTATTGTGTGTGTGTCTCTGCTCACCCAGGCCATGCAGAAGTCTGGCCGCCCCCTTAAATCTCTCAAGCAGAGGTTAAAGGGCAAGGAAGGACGGGTGCGTGGGAACCTGATGGGCAAGCGAGTGGATTTCTCCGCTCGAACCGTCATCACGCCAGACCCCAACTTGTCCATCGACCAGGTCGGTGTGCCGCGCTCCATCGCAGCCAACATGACCTTCCCTGAGATCGTCACGCCTTTCAACATCGACCGGTACGTCTCTTAATTGAGTCAGTCAGCAGAGGCTTTTATCCAGAGCGACTTAGACTGGGGGGGGGGTGACCTATGCATCAGCTGCTGCTGCGGAGTCACTTCCAACAGGACCTTGTTCTGTTTGACGTCTCATCCAGAGCACAGGGAGGTTCAGTGACTTGCTCAGGGTCTCGTACAGTGAGTCAGTGGCTGAGGCAGGATTTGATCCTCCTGGTATCAAACCCCTTTCTCTAACTGCTGGACCCCTGAGCCTGCTGGCTAGTTATTAGTTCATTAGGCTGGTGCTCTCCGTGAGTGTCGACAATAGGGTGAGGGTCACCGCTGTGGAGTGGGCTGGTTTTGTACAGCTGTTCTGCCTCCCGGTCCTGCCCCTCCTCAACTGTGCCCCTTGTCTTGCTTCAGGCTCCAGGAGTTGGTGCGGAGGGGTAACAGTCAGTACCCCGGAGCCAAATACATCATCCGGGACAACGGAGACCGGATAGACCTGCGCTTCCACCCCAAGCCCAGCGACCTGCATCTGCAGATCGGATACAGGGTGAGCGCCGCCCCTGCCTTTCCATCCGCCGGCTCTCCAACTGGAACCAGGGCAGCTGGTTTTCAGTGTGTTGCTCAGACTTCTCTACTCTCCTTTTAGAAATTCAATTGATCCCATATTCAGCCGTTAGTGTGTCTCGGTCACAATGCTGAGAAATGCATTCGTAGCAAAATTTATTTTATTTCTGTGACCTAAATGGGCTTTTAAAAAAAAATGGCAAGTCTGCCTTTTTCATTTCCAAGCAGAAGCAACGACTCTTGGTGTAAAATCCAGTCACGCTGCAGAACGACCGTGAGAAAGCGTGCCCCGCGTCAAACACTTTATTCTTCGTCACAGCTTCAAGAGAAGACGAGTTGCTCTCTCGCCAGCGTGTTGCAATCTTGTGTGTGTTTTCTGCTTGTAAATGAAGGTTTGGTTTGTTAATTACAGAACCATGTCGTTTGTTTTTGCCTTCGTACTGAGACTGTTTCGGTTCCGCTTAATTATTAGTTATGTTAATTGCTCATCGCTGAACCTCGTATTTCATTCTAGCAGTCAATGTGCTTTTATATTTTTTGTAGCAAAACATCTTCATCCCAGTTTGTAATGAATAGTTTTTTTTTTTAGGATGCAAGCACAGCTTAGCTTCCAATTCACATTTTAAAGGGAGAGAGATTTGGAAAAACAGAAAAGCAATCCATAACTAAGCACTGTCATAAATACACTTCAAATATAGAATGTTTTGAACAGTGTAAGGCTAATTTCATTGGATCTCTATTGCACGTGTACAGATGGCTTCACACACCTCAGTTGGTGCTGTTCTTGCATCCTGTTGTCAGGATAGTGCTAATCCTGGTCTGTGAAACCAGCCTGTTGGGATAGCCCATTGAGATCTAAGAACACACCCTCCCAGCCACTAGATGATTTCTCCTTGGATAAACTGGAATGCATAGCAGAGGAAAGGCTGTCACCTTTTCTACCTTCCTGCTCCCGTCCTGAAATACAGCTGCTTTTAAACGCGGTCCAGGTTGAATTTATCTGTTTCCTCCTTTCCCAGGTGGAGAGGCACATGTGTGACGGTGACATCATCATCTTCAACAGACAGCCCACGCTGCACAAGATGTCTATGATGGGACACAGGGTGCGGATCCTGCCGTGGTCGACGTTTCGACTCAATTTGAGGTACGCAGCGGCCCTCCTCGTCTGTTTGAGTGCCGTGTAGTCCATTCTCCAGGATCACCTGAGACGCGCACACAGAGAGGGCAACAGACCACCTATTCACAAGAGAAAGAGACCGAGACCCCAGCTGTTCACCTGAGATGCGCGCACACACGCACTGAGAGTAACGCAGACCAGCCAGTCACCGGAGACGCACACACACTGAGACGGCAGCACACAACGGGAGAGAGATGCATGTGCGCACACACACTGTGAGGGCAATGCAGACCAGCCATTCCCTCTAATCTCCATTTCATTCTCTTACTCTTGTTGCTCTGCCAAGGTGTTGGGGGGGGGGGGGGGGGGGGTCTCTCAAAGACTGAGAGAAAGCAGGCTGTCAACTTTGTGTCAGCTGGCTGCCTCGTCCACACATTGGAGCAGTGTAATCTTGAATCGACAGACATTTAACATACTCTGTACAAAAACCTGCACTACATCATTCATATTTAAACATGTTTGATTTTAAAAAATGGATAAGCAATCCCAGTGTGGGGATGTAAATAAGACCCCTGTTGCATAGTAGTTTCACCCATTCCAGCGTATGCCAACGTATTGAGTGACAACGCTTTTTAGTTTGTCATATACTGAACGAGATTGAAAAAAGTCAAAGGTGCAGTATTGTTATTATAGCTTCTGGAAGACTTTCTGTATTTTGTAGTTTGTCGTTTTTTTTTTTACATAAAGATCCACATTTTTAATACATTTTTATTTCTCGATACAAAAATTCTAAGCCATGCAAAACTTTAGTCCATAACTAAACGGGCCTCCTTGCCTCTTGCCCCCCCTCTCCTCCCCAGCGTGACGACCCCCTACAACGCGGATTTCGACGGGGACGAGATGAACCTGCACCTACCCCAGTCCCTGGAGACCCGCGCGGAGATCCAGGAGCTGGCCATGGTGCCCAGGATGATCGTCACGCCCCAGTCCAACCGTCCCGTCATGGGCATCGTGCAGGACACCCTGACCGCCGTGCGCAAGTTTACCAAGAGGGACGTCTTCCTGGAGCGGGTGAGAGGGGCACAGCGGGGAAGGATCGCAGGGGGTTAGAAACACACACCACCCCCTGCTTCCGGTCCTGGGGTTCGAGAACCAGCATGGCTGTAAATATACAGCTCTGGCCAGAAGTTTAGCATCACCAACTATGAGCAGAACTTAGATATTTTATTTAACATCACATATTCCCAAGAAACTACAAAAATGATCTTAAAACAAGTCATTTGGAAGCGATAATAGTACAGTAGTATTTCATGTTAGATTTCAAAATGTCGTTTTTTTTTTTTTTTTTTTTGTCTGACTGCTTGCGTTTCTCTCTCTCTCGCAGGGGGAGGTGATGAATCTCCTCATGTTCCTTTCCACCTGGGACGGGAAGGTTCCCCAGCCGGCCATCCTGAAGCCTCGGCCGCTGTGGACCGGGAAACAGGTCTTCACACTCATCATCCCAGGACACATCAACGCCATCCGTACCCACAGCACCCACCCCGACGACGAGGACAGCGGCCCCTACAAGCACATCTCCCCGGGGGACACCAAGGTGAGCCAGATCACAGCCCTCCGATCGCCAAAGCATAGCCTTCCCCTGATAACCCCTCTCCCAGCATAGCCCCGAGACTATAGCTCCTAGCGGGACAGCCTTGCCTTTATCAAACAGAAGCACAGCTTCATACACGGGTGTAGCTGTGTTTTGTTGAGGTCACAGCACTGTGCTTCATCGGACAGCAGCGTCGCTGAAGGTCGGTCCTCTGCTCTGTACTGTCACACCGTCCGCAGTCAGACGTGCTCCACAATACAGCAGTTTCTCAATGGGGACCCCAGGATTCAATATTATTCCTGCACTGTTAATGGCATTGCAATGTCCTGCATTGATTGTGGAGAATGGCAGGTGTGTGGTTGCTCTCCTCACTGTCTCTTTCTCCTGCTCTCTCTCTTGCTTGCTCTCAGGTGATCGTGGAGAACGGGGAGCTCATCATGGGCATCCTTTGTAAGAAGTCTCTGGGTACCTCGGCTGGCTCTCTGGTGCATCTCTCCTACCTGGAGATGGGACACGACACCACCAGGCTGTTCTACAGCAACATCCAGACTGTCATCAACAACTGGCTGCTCATCGAGGGTGAGTCTGGCCGGGCACAGCCTGGGAAGGGAAGCGAGGCATCACACATCAGATATAGGGCTATGGAATACACTTTTATTAAGACTCGAACCGCAGTCTCCTAGGCTAGCTAGTGAATCCTATGGCAGGGTACCCCAGGACCGGGGTGTCGAATCCTATGGCAGGGTACCCCAGGACCGGGGTGTCGAATCCTATGGCAGGGTACCCCAGGACCGGGGTGTGAATCCTATAGCAATTTTTCATTCTGGCTTCTGCCTTAAATGAGCATAATCGATTTTAAGTCTTTTCCCAGTTACTTTAAGTACACCTGATTTTGAAGGTACACCATCTACGAAACATTCTGAGACCTGGAGAGAATAGTTAAACCTGTTCGTTTTTTTTTTTTTTTTTTTTTTTTTAAATCGACTAATTAACTGCGCACTCTGGTGGAACGAAAGCCAGGAGACACCACAGACCCTCCAGGAGCAGAGTCTGACACCCCTGAGTTAAAGGGATTAGTGACTGGAGCCTCTCTGTTTTGTCCCTCAGGTCACTCTATCGGTATTGGAGACTCCATTGCTGATGCCAAGACCTACCTGGATATCCAGAGCACCATCAAGAAGGCCAAGCAGGATGTGATAGAAGTGAGCATCTGGCCACAGATCCTATGCGATTTTTTTTTTTTTTTTTTTTTTTTTTTTTTAAATAACTTTCCCTACAGGCAGGGGTACAGGACCGGGGGCAGATGGCTGTAACGTTCAATCGCTGCTTGATCTTGTTATATAGTGGGGCCTTTTGTTTGCACAGACATTTAGAATTGACAATGAGACATCCTAGAGCAGGGATGAGAGCCCACAATCCTGCAGGTTTTTCTGGTTGTCTGGTCTCCAGGATCAGGGTTGGTCATTGCTGATCTAGAGGCGCCAAGTGTCTGCTTGCTGTGCGATGCTGTAGTTGTAACCCCCTCACCCCCTGCCGGCAGGTCATCGAGAAGGCTCATAATAACGAACTGGAGCCCACGCCTGGAAACACGCTGAGGCAGACGTTCGAGAACCAGGTGAACAGGATCCTGAACGACGCCCGTGACAAGACTGGCTCCTCCGCGCAGAAATCCCTGTCCGAGTACAACAACTTCAAATCCATGGTGGTGGCCGGGTCCAAGGGCTCCAAGATTAACATCTCCCAGGTGAGAGAGATAGAAACAGGGTTAGAAACTCATGCCAGCCCTGCCGCTGCTGCTACACCCAGTCCTGGGGTTCAGAACTCCCTTCAATGAATCTGTTATTAATATTGAAATGATTAGGAGCCAAGAGTTTGAGCAGGGTTACATACTGACACTAGCCCTGCTGCTGCTGCACCCAGTCCTGGGGTTCAGAACTGTTTTAGAAAGTTATGTATTTTTAAAATCATGTTAATGTGTGTCCAGTTGAATTTTAGTGTAATTGTATTTAGAAATGCAATTTACTGCAGCAGAATTGTAACCTTGTAATTAAGCAATGCTGCTGTAACTGTAGCGCCTGTCTGACCCCTCTCTCTCCAGGTCATCGCCGTGGTGGGGCAGCAGAACGTGGAGGGGAAGCGCATCCCGTTCGGCTTCAAGCACCGCACCCTGCCGCACTTCATCAAGGACGACTACGGGCCGGAGAGCCGCGGCTTCGTGGAGAACTCGTACCTCGCCGGCCTCACCCCTACGGAGTTCTTCTTCCATGCCATGGGAGGGAGAGAGGGGCTGATCGACACCGCCGTCAAGACTGCAGAGACAGGTGAGAGGAGGGGAAGGAGTGCTGCAAATCCTGCAGGAGCTGCTGGTGGCCAGTTACATTATAAATCCAAAGAGAATTGCAGAGACTAGGGGGGTGA
>NC_054580.1:2887631-2910250 GCF_017654505.1 Polyodon spathula | reverse complement strand
GTGCTTTACAATGCTTCCCTCTGCTTTACCAGACCTCTCTGTGCTTTACAATGCTGCTTTACAATGCTTCCCTTTACAATGCTGCTTTACCAGACCTCTCTGTGCTTTACAATGCTTCCCTATGCTTTACCAGACCTCTCTGTGCTTTACAATGCTTCCCTGTGCTTTACCAGACCTCTCTGTGCTTTACAATGCTTCCCTGTGCTTTACCAGACCTCTCTGTGCTTTACAATGCTTCCCTATGCTTTACCAGACCTCTCTGTGCTTTACAATGCTTCCCTATGCTTTACCAGACCTCTCTGTGCTTTACAATGCTTCCCTGTGCTTTACCAGACTTCTCTGTGCTTTACAATGCTTCCCTGTGCTTTACCAGACCTCTCTGTGCTTTACAATGCTTCCCTATGCTTTACCAGACCTCTCTGTGCTTTACAATGCTTCCCTATGCTTTACCAGACCTCTCTGTGCTTTACAATGCTTCCCTGTGCTTTACCAGACCTCTCTGTGCTTTGCAATGCTTCCCTGTGCTTTACCAGACCTCTCTGTGCTTTACAATGCTTCCCTGTGCTTTACCAGACCTCTCTGTGCTTTACAATGCTTCCCTGTGCTTTACCAGACCTCTCTGTGCTCTGCAATGCTTCCCTATGCTTTTGTATTTTTTTTTTTTGATTGCATGATGTTTTAGAAGATGTTGATTTTTTTTTGATTGCATGATGTTAAATAGAAGATGTAAATGATGTTTGCGTAGTTTCTGTTATTTTTAATTATGTCTTAATCCTTAGCTATGAAAAGCTTAGGTGCGGCTGAAGCAAAGGCATTAAGGAAACAAAAAATAAATGCTTTTATTGTGACAGGGTGTCAGTCCGCAAAATAAATAAAACTGGGTTTTTTTCTTTTGGTGGCATGGAACATTCCATTCTCCAGTATTGAGAATCACGCTGGTATTTCGTAAAACCAGTTTAACTGGAGACAATCAATTCTCTGCCAGTAAGACTCTCCCTGCAGCCTCCTGGCACATTTGTTCGAGAGGTGGTATGGTATATCACATTAATAAACTATGATAATATGGTCTTATTACCAACACTGGACAACAATTGCACACAATGGGAAATGCTTAGCAGAGCAATGCCGGGCTAAAGCTGAGGGATTGTTCTCAAATATAGAACTGTAACGCTCACACATGTGTGCATCTTATTGCATAATGTGTGCGTGGGAGCCCTGGAGTTGAGTAGCAATTGAGAAGCCAGGGGTGTGCTTTCTGAAGACAAGCTACTCATTTGCCTTGCATTCCTTCACCTGTAGCGTTGCACCTGACTTGAGATCAGTCCCCTCCAGTAAGCTTCTCCGGACACACACAGGCTATCTGTCCTCCTGCACTGTACCCTCCCCTAGCAAAAGCACTGCAAAGTGTAATTAAGCACAGTGAAAGCATAGGCAAGCATTGTAAAGCACAGAGAGGTCTGGTAAAGCATAAGGAAACATTGTAAAGCACAGAGAGGTCTGGTAAAGCATAGGGAAGCATTGTAAAGCACAGAGAGGTCTGGTAAAGCATAGGGAAGCATTGTAAAGCACAGAGAGGTCTGGTAAAGCACAGGGAAGCATTGTAAAGCACAGAGAGGTCTGGTAAAGCACAGGGAAATTGTAGCACAGAGAGGTCTGGTAAAGCATTGTAAAGCACAGAGAGGTCTGGTAAAGCACAGGGAAGCATTGTAAAGCACAGAGAGGTCTGGTAAAGCACAGGGAAGCATTGTAAAGCACAGAGAGGTCTGGTAAAGCACAGGGAAGCATTGTAAAGCACAGAGAGGTCTGGTAAAGCACAGGGAAGCATTGTAAAGCACAGAGAGGTAAAAGCACAGGGAAGCATTGTAAAGCACAGAGAGGTCTGGTAAAGCACAGGTTGTAAAGCACAGAGAGGTCTGGTAAAGCATTGTAAAGCACAGAGAGGTCTGGTAAAGCACAGCGAAGCATTGTAAAGCACAGAGAGGTCTGGTAAAGCACATTTAAAAACATATTTATTTAAACTCCTAAAATACCGTATCTTCTACATATAATTGCCCCCTCTGTAGAACGATAAAGTTGCCCGACAGGTGACGTAATTTTTTTAGTTTTTTCAGATACACAAAATAAATATTAATGCTGAAGTTTAACAGAAACGCGTACCTCTAACAGAACGGGCATGTTCAAAGCTTAAACACTTTTAAACAAACGCGCAAAGAGACATTATTATTATTATTATTATTATTATTATTATTATTATTATTATTATTATTATTGTTATCTAAGAATAAGCTATTGTCCTTTTTTTTTTTTTTTTTTTTTTTTTTTTTGCAACCCGGCCTTTTCCAAATGCCTTCTCAATTTACAACAACCCGTTTTGTTGTGTGTGGCGGCAGCGATCAGAAACTCAACCCCAACAATAAATCAGCAAAGACGGTACCAAAATAAAAGAGAAACTTGGAAAGAGAACCCAAACCGGTTAGTAATGGGTTTAGCTATCTGGTTTTTTTTTGTTTTGTTTTGTTTTCTGATAACTGCCTTTTTGTGTGTGTGTGTGTGTGTGTGTGTGTGTGTTGTCTCTACCACCTCCGAGCTGAATGGAAACCGGTTCAACAGGTAACAAGAAAGGTGGCTATCACCGTTATTTCTCCACGCATGCGCCGTCCGCCCCTTTTCCTGCTTAATTTCTATCAGCAGCAGGATCCCTGAGCGCTTCATACTTACTTTCCCCCCCCCTCTCTCTCTCTGTCTCCGCTAAGGAGCTCACTTAAGGGACGGAGGGGGGTGTGTGCGCGTTTAATTGACCGCAAAAAAAAAGGAAAAGGCTTGGTCCTGGTTCTGTAGCCGCTCTGGAGAGCCCGTCCTTGTTACAGAGTTGACTCTGTGAAGTTGAAGAAGTGGAAGTAAAGTTTTGTTCTCCCCCTCACCCCTCCCCGCTCGCTAGAAGGCAGGCTGGTCGCAGCCTCGCCGCAGTTACCTGAGATCCGTAAGGTGTGGGCTCCAAGGGAGCAGGAGAAAACGTTAGAGTTAACAATGCCTAGAGCTTTCCTAGTGAAAAAACATTGCGCTTCAGCCGGGACAAGAAACTGGAGCGACCTGCCCGACGAACAACGAGGGGAGATTTATATACCAGGTAAGCTATTATTTACTTATAAAAACGTTTCTTTTTTTATCTCCTGTAATAGCCTTTTTCGACCTTCAGCCCCGGGTAGTCATTTCCTTATGCATAAAGCACACTACGGTTTATTGAAACTACAGGTAACGCTAAGTTTTAAGGGAAAAAGTAATGCGACTGTTTTTTTTTTAAAATTTTTTTTTTAATCTCCTGTATTTTAAAGTTACTGAGGCATGACTTAGATAATAAAATACGTATTCTGGTATTTAAATACGTGTTTGTTTGTTTGTTTGTTTGTTCTTCATAATTACGTATTCGTTTGGTTATTCATGTAAGCGGCATACAGAAACTAAAATAAATTAACTGTTTGTATGAAAAGTTCCGCTGTTCAGCTCAAATATAGACTAATGCAGCTTTATTTTTAAAAGGTCAATAACTAATACACACACTGTAATGCCAGCGTATTTAGATTTACTCCCTTCACGCCAAGTCTTTATCAACAATATATATATATATATATATATATATATATATATATATATATATATATATATATATGTGTGTGTGTGTGTGTGTATTTTTTTCTATCCTCTGTTATTCATTTATTTTAACGTAAATGTTCAATTCGGTAATAAACTAAAACATGCAACTCAAATGCAAAATAATAATAATAATAATAATAATAGCGTGGTAAAACAATCTCGTTTTGTTTTTTTTGTTTTTTTGTTTTGTTGCATTGTATCCGGGGTTTGGATAATTGCTGGTTAATGTTTACTGTAAGCTACCTACGCTGGCAAAATAACGGACTCTCCCTCTCCAGACTGCCGCCTTTAGCAAACATGCACACAGGTTCTGTTAGCCGAGAGCTCGGCGCGACGCACACACACTGACGCACACACACACACACACACACACTCTCTCACACACACACACACACACACACACACACACACACACACACACACAATGGCGAGCTGGGTTACACGACACTTGGCTTTTCACACGGGAGCCTGTAATTTATTGACAGTCCTGTATCAGCGATCAGCGATCAGCTATTGTCCGGGAACTGTTCCTGTTGACTCCGTGTTAGAAGTTCCTGCGCTTGGCACACCTACTGCTAACTGACTTAAAAAAAAAAAAAAAAAAAAAAAAAAAAAAACACAAAACAAAAACCCAGAATTGAACGGGTTTTGAATTCTGCCACCTCGTTTATAAGATACACACAAGCCTTTAAAGGGTTTTTTATCCACTTATATCCACCTACTTATTATCCACCTTTAAAGGGCAAAATATCCACTTATAAGAGACTATGAATAGAATAATAATAATAATAATAATAATAATAATAATAATAATAATAATATGATGCATTAATAAAAACACATTCAGATATCAGTATCACTGTGAGAAATCCATATTATATTATTATTATTATTATTATTATTTATTATTATATTATTATTATTATTATTATCAGTTATTTAGTGGACCCTTTTTACAAAAGCAACTTGCAGAGACCAGGAGGGTGAACTCTGCTTCATCAACAACCGCTGCTGCTGCTGCAGAGTCTCTTCCAATAGGACCTCGTTTGTTTGAAGGACGGAGCACAAGGAGGTGAAGTCACACAGGTGGAACACACACACACACACACACACACACACACACACACACACACACACACACACACACACACACAGGAAGTCAGTGCCTGGGATTTGAACCTCCTGGTATCAAGCCCCCTTTTCTTTGACCGCTGGACCAGCGAGTCTATCTTCAGATGTACTCGGGTGCAGTTCCAATCTATTACCATATCAATGACATTTTGAGAACAATATTAAATAGTTTTCTTATCTAGTGCCCAAACTGCAGAGCGTGTCACAAAACATTCCCAGAACAGAGCGCCAGTAACGTTGTCAGATACATGATTAAAACCGTTCAACCTGGTCACGCTGGCAAGCACACGCTGCTCTGAAGATCACTGGACTGCTACACAGGCTTCTGAAGGCTGGTTTGCAGACTCCCCTCTTCAAGAGGAACGAACCCCACTATCTCCTACCTGTGAGAGCAATCGTCCAGACTGACTGAGGAGGGTGTGGGAGTGCTTGAGAAACTGTGTGTGTGTGTGTGTGCGTTTGTCTCAGTGTGTGTGTGTGTGTGCGTCAGTGTGTGTGTGTGTGTCAGTGTGTGTGCGTCTCAGTGTGTGTGTGTTTGTCTCAGTGTGTGTGTCTCAGTGTGTGTGTCTCAGTGTGTGTGCGTCTCCGTGTGTGTGTTTGTGTGTGTGTGTGTTTGTGTGTGTGTGTGTTTCTGTACATATGTAGATATATCTGTAGAAAGACCTTACCTTTGCATAGGCAGTGTTCTGCAATGTTTGAACTTATCAGAAGAAAAGAAATCAGTCAAAGCCCTATTTCATTTAGCCCTGTAACTTTCACTCCAATAGGAAATCGGGAGTCAATGCAAAATCCTCTAGCACTATAAATCAGTGTGCGTGTGTGTGTGTGTGAGCGTGTGTGTGTGTGTGTGTGTGCGTGTGAGTGACTTTGTTTAATTTCTTTTATCAGAATGACAATAGCAGCCTATTTTCTTTCTGTTAGCAACGGGAAATAATAATAATATAAAACCCAAGCATTGTGCCAGGCTAGAGCTGGCTGTGGATGTGTGTTTACTCGAGGTGTCCTCTGTTCAGCGTGTAGCTGGGTGTCCTTTTCATAGGGTAAAGTATAGGTTAGATGGTGCCATTTCCATCACCCCCTCACAGCCCTCGACGCTGCACGTGTATCAACAAGCACCTTCAATCAGTTACTCCTGTAATCTGCACTTACTGTAAACCTAATGTTCATTTACCCCAAAGGGAGCACTGTGACATCACGCAAACCCTGCACTCTGATTGACTGGTCTAATTCAGCTCAATATAGCCCAGTGGTCTTTTTAACCACTGAGCTCCTCAAACCCACTCCTGCAACACTGCAGCCCAGGACTCCAACCACTGAGCTCCTCAAACCCACTGCCTTCCACACTGCAGCCCCGCTCTGTAACCACTGAGCTCCTCAAACCCACTGCCTTCCACACTGCAGCCCAGGACTCTAACCACTGAGCTCCTCAAACCCACTGCCTTCCGCACTGCAGCCCCGCTCTGTAACCACTGAGCTCCTCAAACCCACTGCCTTCCACACTGCAGCCCAGCGCTTCTAACCACTGAGCTCCTCAAACCCACTGCCTTCCACACTGCAGCCCAGCACTCTAACCACTGAGCTCCTCAAACCCACTGCCTTCCACACTGCAGCCCCGCTCTGTAACCACTGAGCTCCTCAAACCCACTGCCTTCCACACTGCAGCCCAGCTCTCTAACCACTGAGCTCCTCAAACCCACTGCCTTCCACACTGCAGCCCAGCACTCTAACCACTGAGCTCCTCAAACCCACTGCCTTCCACACTGCAGCCCAGCACTCTAACCACTGAGCTCCTCAAACCCACTGCCTTCCACAGCTGCTCAGCCCCACTGCCTAACCACTGAGCTCCTCAAACCCACTGCCTTCCACACTGCAGCCCAGCCCAGCTCTGTAACCACTGAGCTCCTCAAACCCACTGCCTTCCACACTGCAGCCCAGCACTCTAACCACTGAGCTCCTCAAACCCACTGCCTTCCACACTGCAGCCCAGCTCTCTAACCACTGAGCTCCTCAAACCCACTGCCTTCCACACTGCAGCCCAGCACTTCTCCTCAAACCCACTGCCTTCCTCACTGCAGCCCAGCTCTGTAACCACTGAGCTCCTCAAACCCACTGCCTTCCACACTGCAGCCCAGGACTCTAACCACTGAGCTCCTCAAACCCACTGCCTTCCGCACTGCAGCCCAGCTTCAGGGGAAAAATACATTTATCAAAACCAACCTGAATGTTGTTTTTTTATTTATTTATTTATTTATTTTTTTTAACAAACGCATTACAGAACTCTGACCTGCGGCGAGCATTTCATGAACGCGAATCTACTTTATGAAACTATGAAGGAATCGGTTATTGACGTTATCTAGACGTGTCGCTTTAAGGCCAGTGTAAATTCTAACAGCGTTAAAACAGCAACAGTGACGCAGTTATCACAGCTGATTGATATGCAGAACTTAAAAAAAAAAAAACCACTCAAACCCTTAGAAAAGTTTTCTCCATAGTAAAAGCACAGCAAAGTGTATGAAAGTATAGAGCAAGCATGAGAGGGAAGCGTTGGAAGAGAGGTGTGGTAAAGCATTCAACAAGCCCAGGGCAAACCACTTTAAAATATGCACAGTGTGGGCTGGGGAAATCATGAGAGGGGAGAGCTGTCAGATACCAAGCACGCCTATTGCAGTGAACTCTTGTAAGGGAGTCGGGTGTTCTGATGGTTTTATTTTCACTCTGACAATGCTGTCAGCGTTTATGCTTTGAGAGCGTGCTCTCGGATATTGTGCAACAGAAAAAGAAACGCTGTGTCGTCATGCAAAGGGTTAACCTGTGCACCCCCCCCACAAGCAGGACAAACCTGCCTGGCAGGGCGGCTTCCTGATTCACAGAAAAATGAACACGCCACTGCGTCAACAATAGGGAAAAAAAACTTCAACGCAGATTTTAACAGGGGAGGGTGGGGAGGCGCCTCGCTGCCTCCCTCCTTCCCTCCCTCCCTCCCTCCCTCCCTCCCTCTCCAGCACAGCCTCGCCTAGCTCTCTGCAAGTCTACCTGCTTTCAGGAAAGCGCCAGCCTGTATCCGAGCAATCCCTCCAGCGCTGATAATCCACTGAGGGGTTTTGAAAGAGCCAGGGAATCATCAGCCATCCCAGGATTATCACAAAAAAAAAATCCTAGTCTAATCAAACCAAACCCTTAGGTATCTTGGGAATAAGACTCCTGTTGCATAGCAGTGTCATCCAGTCCAGGTTTTACTGCTAGCAGCTTGATCAGCCCCCAGTGTGTCTAGCTAACAAGCTCAGGTGTGTCTGATTATTAAACTCCTAGTGAAAGCAGGACTGGATCACACTGCTGTGCAGCGGGAGTCTGATTATTAAACTCCTAGTGAAAGCAGGACTGGATCACACTGCTGTGCAGCGGGAGTCTGATTATTAAACTCCTAGTGAAACCTGTCTGAGGTCCTGTAAAGGTCTCTGCTGTGTGTTTGTGTTATATATATATATATATAAACACATACACTCCAGCGTCTAACTGCTGTCTGTGTTCCTTTCTCAGTGTCTCTGGGATTCTCTCACTATGCCACTGAGACAGAGGCCAGTCCTGCCGAAGCGGCCCTGTGTCTCTCCACGCACCCGCCCAGCGCCGCTCGGGATTCTGGGTACCGAGCCGAGCTGCCTTCCTGCAACGCCAAGGGGGCGGGTCAAAGTTCAGAGGTCAACGACAAACCGCCCGCCAAGAAGGACAGCACCTACGTCCGCTCTAAAATCAAGGTGCGTGATTTTAAACAGTTTTTTGGGTCACACAGCTGCTAGAGAGCCACGGTCCACCAAGCTCTTAAACTTCTAGCAAAACCAGGAATGGATCAGACCGCTATACGAGGGGAGTCTTGTTTCCTTCCCAGCGTACTAAATAAAACATGGCAGGCAATTGCAAACCATGGGATAGTGTAACCGAGATAGAAACTGCTGAATGTTCTTCCCTCGTCTTAAGCCTTAATGCACAGAGAGCAGATAGAGACAGACTTGCTCTCTGGAGAGAAAGAAAAAGAAAACTCCAAGAAGCAACTCATGCAAAAGAAATAAAATAAAAGAACCATGAAAAGTTTATTTTTGCATTGAACGTTTCAGGACAAGGTTCAAAGTGCAGACAAGTGCAAAGAGCAAATAATTGCAAAGGAGTCTTATTACCCTGCAATTAAACGCGTTGCAGTGGGCTCTGCTGCCCTGTCCTATTAATTTATTCAGCAGACACCTTTATCCAGGTAGCGTGAGGAGGAGGAGGAGGAGGCAGGGAGGCAGTGAGCTGTCCTGAAGTTCTCTCCTGTCTGCAGGTGACCACAGGAGAGCTGCCCAAGGAAGCCTTTGCCTGTCAGGTGTGTGAGAAGAGCTTCCAGTTCCAGCGTATGCTGAACAGACACATGAAGTGTCACAACAACATGAAGAGGCACCTGTGCACGTTCTGCGGGAAGGGCTTCAACGACACCTTCGACCTGAAGAGGCACGTCCGCACGCACACAGGTGAGGGCTGAGGACCAGGGAGAGGCCAGTACTGCTGATCCCTGCTCCCCCCTGTATTCTCAATGCTGTTCCCTGCTCCCCCCTGTATTCTCAATGCTGTTCCCTGTATTCTCAATGCTGTTCCCTGCTCCCCCCTGTATTCTCAATGCTGTTCCCTGCTCCCCCCTGTATTCTCAATGCTGTTCCCTTTATTCTCAATGCTGTTCCCTGTATTCTCAATGCTGTTCCCTGCTCCCCCCCTGTATTCTCAATGCTGATCCCTGTTCCCCCCTGTATTCTCAATGCTGTTCCCTTTATTCTCAATGCTGTTCCCTGCTCCCCCCTGTATTCTCAATGCTGTTCCCTGCTCCCCCCTGTATTCTCAATGCTGTTCCCTGCTCCCCCCTGTATTCTCAATGCTGTTCCCTGTATTCTCAATGCTGTTCCCTGCTCCCCCCTGTATTCTCAATGCTGATCCATGCTCCCCCCTGTATTCTCAATGCTGATCCCTGTTCCCCCCCTGTATTCTCAATGCTGTTCCCTTTATTCTCAATTCTGTTCCCTGCTCCCCCCATGTATTCTCAATGCTGATCCATGCTCCCCCCCTGTATTCTCAATTCTGTTCCCTGCTCCCCCCATGTATTCTCAATGCTGTTCCCCGCTCCCCCCCCCCAGGCGTGCGCCCCTACAAGTGCAGCCTGTGTGAGAAGGCCTTCACCCAGCGCTGCTCGCTGGAGTCCCACATGAAGAAGATTCACGCTGTGGTGCAGCTCTACGCGTACAAGGAACGCCGCAACAAACTGTACGTGTGCGAGGAGTGCGGCTACACAGGGGACAGCCAGGAGTCACAGCTCGCCCACCTCCGAGAGAGGCACCCCCAGTCCCACCTCCTCCAGCGCAAAACCACACGGAAACTCGCAGGCGGGACGTGCGAGGAGGGCACCGTCAGGGGTCCCCACCAGAGCCCATCCTCCAGCCTTTAAATCCGTGCGCGTGGGACCCTGAGCAAGTCGCTGCTCCTCCTTGTGTGTTTTTTTTTTTTTTCTCCCAAACTTAATCGCTTATTGGTGAATTCCACTCCTGGTCTTTGCTCCAACCCTGTTAAAAAAAAAAAAACGGTTTCATTCAATTAGACCTCCGTCCAGACCCTGATTCATGATTCACGAGCTAAAACCTGGAGTGGAATTCTGGACCTCCAGGACCGGGATTGAGTGGATGCCCCCCCTGCTTGAAAATGAGGGCAGTTTTCCAATCGACATGCAAGCTAGGCAGAGCGGGGTGGGGGGGGGGGTGTCTGTTTCTCCAGTGGTCTGAGCCACCCTGTCAGAAATTCACAGAAATCCAGAATCACATCGAGTTTTGTTTTAAACGTGCGCTTGTAGATTTTGTAAATAAGATTCGAAGGGGAAGTTCTTCCTTCGTTTTCTTTTGTTGGTTTTATATGAAATGAATCACGCAGCTCTTGTAAAATGGCTTTGTTTTTAATAGCTGTAAGCTCTGCTTGAGGGCGAAGGGGGCTTTAGAAAGAGGTGAACTTTTTTTATGAGGGGCGATGAACGGAAAAACAACTTTTAATTTTTTTTAATGTAGGTCTCTATCTATCTATCTATCTACAATATCTGTCTATCTATCTATCTACAGTATCTACCGTATCTATCTACAGTCTCTATCTGTATCTATCTATCTATCTACAGTCTCTATCTGTATCTATCTATCTATCTATCTACAGTATCTATCTATCTACAGTCTCTATCTGTATCTATCTATTTATCTACAGTATCTATCTATCTACAGTATCTATCTATCTACAGTCTCTATCTGTATCTATCTATCTACAGTATCTATCTATCTATTTATCTATCTCTATCTATCTGTCTCTCTATCTATCTGTATATGTAAGCCAAGTTTACACTGTACAGTTTTCTCTTGTAACATGTCCTATGTTACGTGCATGGCTAAAGTCTCACAAGACAAGTGTCTGAAGAGACAGAAATGTATTGCCAACCACTGTCTCCAGTAGAAATGATCTGCTTGTGTGTTTGAGCTCTTCGATGCTGAAGGTGCTGTCTGCATGTGGAGCGATGCACTGTGGATTAGACCGTGCCGCTCCGAGATCGTTATACAAAGGGAGTTTACATTTTTACTGGTCTCATTTTGTTTTGTTTTTCTCAGGATCAGATACCAGTTTACAAGCCAAGGAGTTGATATTCTGAGGCGGGGGAGGGAATTGTCTAATTGAAAAAAATACATATCTATTTATATATCTATTTTTTTTTTTTTTCTTCTAATAAACTGAAATTTTGGTTTATAAATCGATTGACTTTTGTCGATTTGGTTTGATTCGCGATCAGAATGTTTATGTTGGCGGCCGTGAGGGAGGGAAGCGGTGTGGCTTTAGTGGAGCTGAGGAGGGACTGGGAGGGAGGGAAGCGGTGTGGCTTTAGTGGAGCTGAGGAGGGACTGGGAGGGAGGGAAGCAGTGTGGCTCTAGTGGAGCTGAGGAGGGACTGGGAGGGAGGGAAGCAGTGTGGCTCTAGTGGAGCTGAGGAGGGACTGGGAGGGAGGGAAGCAGTGTGGCTCTAGTGGAGCTGAGGAGGGACTGGGAGGAGGGAAGCAGTGTGGCTCTAGTGGAGCTGAGGAGGGACTGGGAGGGAGGGAAGCAGTGTGGCTTTAGTGGAGCTGAGGAGGGACTGGGAGGGAGGGAAGCAGTGTGGCTTTAGTGGAGCTGAGGAGGGACTGGGAGGGAGGGAAGCGGTGTGGCTTTAGTGGAGCTGAGGAGGGACTGGGAGGGTGGAAGCAGTGTGGCTCTAGTGGAGCTGAGGAGGGACTGGGAGGGAGGGAAGCAGTGTGGCTTTAGTGGAGCTGAGGAGGGACTGGGAGGGAGGGAAGCAGTGTGGCTCTAGTGGAGCTGAGGAGGGACTGGGAGGTGTGGAAGCAGTGTGGCTTTAGTGGAGCTGAGGAGGGACTGGGAGGGAGGGAAGCAGTGTGGCTCTAGTGGAGCTGAGGAGGGACTGGGAGGGAGGGAAGCAGTGTGGCTCTAGTGGAGCTGAGGAGGGACTGGGAGGGAGGGAAGCAGTGTGGCTCTAGTGGAGCTGAGGAGGGACTGGGAGGGAGGGAAGCAGTGTGGCTCTAGTGGAGCTGAGGAGGGACTGGGAGGGAGGGAAGCAGTGTGGCTCTAGTGGAGCTGAGGAGGGACTGGGAGGGAGGGAAGCAGTGTGGCTCTAGTGGAGCTGAGGAGGGACTGGGAGGGAGGGAAGCAGTGTGGCTCTAGTGGAGCTGAGGAGGGACTGGGAGGGAGGGAAGCAGTGTGGCTCTAGTGGAGCTGAGGAGGGACTGGGAGGGAAGCAGTGTGGCTCTAGTGGAGCTGAGGAGGGACTGGGAGGGAGGGAAGCAGTGTGGCTCTAGTGGAGCTGAGGAGGGACTGGGAGGGAGGGAAGCAGTGTGGCTCTAGTGGAGCTGAGGAGGGACTGGGAGGGAGGGAAGCAGTGTGCCTCTAGTGGAGCTGAGGAGGGACTGGGAGGGAGGGAAGCAGCGTGGCTCTAGTGGAGCTGAGGAGGGACTGGGAGGGAGGGAAGCAGTGTGGCTCTAGTGGAGCTGAGGAGGGACTGGGACGGAGGGAAGCAGTGTGGCTCTAGTGGAGCTGAGGAGGGACTGGGAGGGAGGGAAGCAGTGTGCCTCTAGTGGAGCTGAGAAGAGACTGGGAGGGAAGGAAGCAGTAGGGAGATGAAGTGTCCTAGAGAATACCAAGAGGATATTTAATATTTTACAGAACCGGCCTTTTGGGACTCAAAGGGGTTACTCCTCTTCCTCCTGCTCCTCCTCCTCCAGGTGATTTGAAACCAGTTCTTCCAGAATACCCTGGAAGCGCAGAGTAAACTCACAGCGGGTTCGGTCTCGGCTCCAACACACACACACACACCTGTGCTCAGGAGTGATTGTATAACAGCATTAGGAAACACAGTGTCTCTTACAGAACGTTACCACAGATCACTGTGTTGTTTCTCCCCATGATTACACTGTGCATCTACCACAGCTTACCCTGGTCTGCCTTGGTCTTTAATAAGCTTTCCCATAACTCTCTGGGCTTCACCAGGATTACCTCTGCTTGTTACACTGCAATCTTGAATTATTTTGCATTGATATTTATCGTTAAAAATGTATTGGGAAGGAATTTGATTTAGACCCGTCAGTTGTTAAATCAATTTAAAAGGGGAAGCGTAACGGTTTGACCCCCTTTTTGCAAGGTCAAAGCGCCGAAGACGTCTTGCAAAGCAGGATCGCGCTGAGAACACGCACACGAGCTGCAGCGCCATCACCCGGCACTAAGTGGTACTACACCTCCAGCACACCATTTTTTTTTTAAAACGATGTTTATTTTAAAATGCCTAGGAATTATATATATATAAATTCTTATTTCTAATTAATGAAAGTTGGTTCTGAATTATATAAAGTTGTTCCAGTCTCTCCGGCATATTTTGTTTTATCACATTTTCCCCGGGCTGTTCAATATACAACATGGCTAGTTTTACAGTAGATATGAGTGTTTAGCGGATATGTGTCGTTCTTGTGTTTAATTATATTTTTTCTTTTGTCCGTGTATTAACAAACTTTACATGTACTAGCGCAAGCACTTGTAGAAAATATCCTTTCAATGATTCTCTTACCTTTACTGCGCTAAAATATCACCTAAATTAGCTTATCTTTTGAATGCTACAACTGATTCCTTAAAAAAAAAATGCTTTTCATTTTTTCTGTACGTAGGTAGAAGTGTTTCCAAACTATCTGAGGAAATATTAAGCAAAATAATTTCTGGGAGAATTAATTTTTTTTTTTTTTTTTTTTTTTTTGGAGCGACAAGCTTTATCAATGAATGAAAACGATGGCTTTTTTTTTTGTAACTTTTAGCTTGTGTCTCGATTATATCAGATACCTCGCCTACTTCATTTATTTATGTGTTTTTTTTTTCTGTTTTGTTTTTGTTTTTCTTAAGTACAGTTATGCAATCCCGTCGTTTATGATTTGTTTTCAGCTCGAAAGACGGTTAGACACACAGAAACCAACAAGCCCTGACAAAACACACACAGCAGCTCTCTCAATGCAGGCAGAGAGGTTTCGACAAAACACGACACACCTGCCTAATTACCTGCTCGATACCGTTACAGGGCTTCCCAAACCCGGTCCCGGGCCCCCTCCGCTGTGTCTGCTGGCTCTCACTCCAGCCGAGATCTCAATTACTCAGCTAATCCCTTAATTGAACCGACAATTCGCCTAATTAGACCCGTTTTCCTTGTTTTCAGCTTTTAAAAACAGCTGCAGAAAAGTTAGCCGCAACATTCTGTAAGTGGCTTGAACTCTGCAGCTGGGTTTTTTTTTTAAGAGCTAAAAACAAATACAAAGGTCTAATTAAGCAGATGGTTGAGTGTTTGAGAGCTGTGGACCTGGGTTGGGAAATCTTGTGTTAGGATCTCGCTTCGAAATCCAGAAAAAAAAAAAAACAACAAAAAAAATAAGCTCTCCGACAAAGCGGTTTTGTTTTTTACCCGAGAGGGTCGTGCGCTGACACGTCGCTGCTGAACGCTTTAAATACCAAGTTTGCCTTAAATATGTGTAAAAAAAAAAAAAAACTACAAGAAAAACGTGACCCACTAACCGGGTCGCGTTATTCTCCAAATAAATAAAACGTTAATTCAGCTGCTTGTAAAACATGAAATGGACCGGACTGCTCTGCAACGGGAGTCTTATTGCGATCCCTTTTGTATTATGAGCAATGTTTGGTTAAGCTGTAATATCAATTATATATGAATCGTTTCCAAGAATGTTTTGTGTCGTAATATTTATGCACTGTACAGAACGCCATGACGTCATGCAAGAATAAATCCTGGATTTATTAAAATCAGAGCCAGCGTTGCATGATGTCACAGTGCATGGAACACCGTGACGTCACGTAGGACCAGACCATGGGTTTGAATATAAACAATGACGTCTTTGTCGTGCCGTCAAACCCCTGTAAATACCTCCAAAGTTTTGATTCAAACACAGGCTCCACTTGAGAAAGAGATTTGCTCTGAGTTAACACACACACACACACACACACACACACACACACACACACAATCCACTATGGGAATATGACCCCTCTTCCTTTCCCATTTGCATGTAAATACTCTGGTTAAATGTTATTGATTGATAGTGTGTAATTTTCTGTAGAAAAACACCAGCACGCTGCAGTTCTCTAACTGTACTCTAGAGGGTGACAGATCCCATTGCAAACTGACCCTCAGGTGAGCAAAACCAAAGCCGGTGTTGGACCAAAGCATTCGCAGCTACTCGGCTATTCTCGAATGCTTTAGGTCGGCCTCAATGTATATATATCAATACATGTTTGCATTTTAAGGTAGCAGGATAACAACACCTGGTTTCAAAGCCGTTGTATTCGTTGACTTCATTCCAGTCCACCTTAAGCGGACACCTCGCCAGCTGCCCGCGTGTTTGACGTGAGGGTTGACCAATGGCTCACGCAGAGCGGCCCGCTTGCGCCAATCAGCGCGGAGAGTGGGCGGGCTCGGTGACGCGCGGTCAGCTGGTTTTTAAAGGGGTCTGGTCGGAATCAGCTGACTAATCCGGGTTCGGTGTCTGTTCTGCTATAGAAACACGTTTTGAATTATTTTAGATTATTACCGGATAAATAAATAAAATGAACGAAAGCCAGGCTCTGTTTGTGGGCGAGGACAGCAAGGTAAGACTGGGGACGCTGCGTTTTTAATTTCGTTTAATATTTGTATTTTTTTTTTCTAAAATGGTAAAATAAACATTATAACCCTTTCTCATCTCCACTAATAATAATAATAATAATAATAATAATAATAATAATAATATACCTGTTTTAACAACAAAACCAAACAGAATATATACAAAATACGACATAAATCTATGAAAATCCGGGTAGAAACTTAATTTATCCCCTTGTCTATATAGTGTATCATCCTAACAGTAACGTGTGCATATATAATTAAATCTGCTATTGCTTAGTGTGTTTGTTTTTTTTTTGGGGGGGGGGGGGGGGGTTGACATTGAAATCGATGCTAATAATAATAAATAAATAAATAAATAAATAATAAAAATAAAACAAATCCATGGTTTTTATAATAAATTTTTCCGCCTATTGATATCGTGCACCCCAAATACTGTCTATAGTGCAATAAATACATGCACGCAAATATCTACCTGCTGCAGAAAACCTTTGGTAATGAACGCCTTGTTAAACACCTCCTTCTTGGGTTTTCTTTTTTGTAGTTTCTTGTTAGTAAGTGTTTGCAATGCTGCACAGCTGCGGAGACAGAGACACATAATAGACTGTATTAAAATGCACAGCGTCTGTATAGCTAGGCTGTGGCGGCGGAGAGTTTGCACAGTGAGCGTGGGATTCTCAAGTGACTTTATTATTCATGTATTTATTAGCTGACGCCCTAAAAATATCACGTTGCGGATAAGAGCCGTTATAGAATGCAATGAAATCAGAGCAAAATTAAAGAAAATAAGTACAGAAAAGAATTAAGTTTGTGAACAATTACAAAAAATGTGTTATTATTATTATTATTATTATTATTATTATTATTATTATTATTATGTGCAATTGGAGTCCTGTGGCCATCCCCGAAGAGGCAGGCAGACAGCAGAGTGAAGGCATGCTTGAAAGAGGCAGGCAGGCAGGCAGGCAGGCAGGCAGACAGCAGAGTGAAGGCATGCTTGAAAGAGGCAGGCAGGCAGGCAGGCAGGCAGGCAGGCAGCAGAGTGAAGGCATGCTTGAAAGAGGCAGGCAGGCAGGCAGGCAGCAGGCAGGCAGGCAGGCAGGCAGGCAGACAGCAGAGTGAAGGCATGCTTGAAAGAGGCAGGCAGGCAGGTCGCTGTGAGAAGTAGGTCATGCTGTTACACTGTTTATGGGCGGTGAAGGTCAGCTGGGGCCAGGTGCTGGGCTGGAGTCACGCTATGAGGGGTGGGTGGGGTGCTCTGTGAAGACAGAAAGCAGGTTGAATTGGGTGTCTTGATAAACCCGCTCGCACCCCCCCCCAGGCCAACTTTTGGCTGTTTTGTTAAAATTCCAAACTGTCTCAGAAACCCTTGATGGGATTGTTTTCCTGTGACTCACTGAAGAGGTTCGTCTGTTATTTTTTTTCTAATCCGCGGATCCCCTTGTGATGCTGATATTAAAGAAGACGAGGTTCAGCATTTACCTTGTTTTATCTGTTTGACCTCTTTCTCTCTCTCTCTCTCTCAGTCAGTCTCTGTGGATCTCCACTATGACTCCCGGCTCCAGGTGGAGATTTCGGACGCGGTCAGCGAGCGGGACAAGGTCAAGTTCACCGTCCACACCAAGGTAACACGACTGACCTACCGACCGACGACGGGGGGGGGGATACGTCTGTACTGGGATTCGACTGAAACGTTTGCAACACAAGGCTGTTTATTCTGTAACAGCGAAAACTGCAAAATGATCTCGCGAAAAACAGTCTACCAGCAGCTGTAATGGCGGTCCAGTGGCATTTCCCATTGGATTTCGAAATGTCACGTTTATTTGGGTCGGCTTTGAGACGCTGGCTCCTGCTCTGGTTTGCCATGCGCCGGGGTGATGCCGTCTCGCTAGCTGTGTCTCCTCCTTGTCTTGTTCCTCAGACTAGCCTGCCTCGCTTCAAGAGAGTGGAGTTCTCTGTGGTCAGACAGCATGAGGAATTCATCTGGCTTCACGACACTTACCTGGAAAACGAAGATTACGCTGGGATCAAAACACTCAGGGGTGGCCATCACCCCAACCCCCCCCACCCCCCAAGCAGTTCGTCGAAGTCTTGGGAAAAGCAGTTTTGGGTCTTCCCCAGAGGGTCTCCCCTGGTAAATGCACGGCCGTGTGGTGTGCGGGTTAGTCATACAGTCAAGTGAGGTTCCAGGTCGAGGGGCGGTAAGGGCAGGAGGGCGCCCGTCAGAGGCGAGAGGCGTAGAGTGAGGAGCCAATTTTTCTCAATCCCAGGAACAGGTCGTGAGATTCAGAGTCTCCGTCCGAGGAGGGCAGCTGAAAGAGTTCAGGGAGGGGGACGAGGGACTCCAGACACAGCACGAACTATTGGGCGTGCGTTTTTTTTTCGGGGCAGGCGGTTGCAAAGAAGAAGATAGTGCGACGAACGACCGACCTACCGCTTAACGTCTTGAAAGCGACGCAGTTGACTAGGTCGCCCCAGGGGCCATGCTTTCGCACAAAGGCCGGCCCGGTGATAGGGCCAAAACAGCCATTCGGCTGTTCTAACCTAAGGCTGTGCTCCCATTCCTATGGAAGTCGTGTGCTTAGAGTCTGGATGACGGCCCCTAGGGAAGCGACCAATCCTGATGCATGAGGTGAATCCCTGGTCCCTTGGGGCTTTGTTGCTGGTTCTGCGCTAATCTTCTGCTGATCCCGGAGTCGAACCTACACCACTGGACGTGTTCTGTTATGAAAAGACAGAGGTCTGGACTCTTCATCCTCACCGCTCGCAGGTCTCCACTAAAGGTCTGTGAGCGACGTTTCATTAGGGGCTGTTTGAGGAAAAGCCTCGGGAACTGTAAGGTGAAAGGAAGGGAGGTTGGCTCGATAGACTCGTTCTGAAGGGGTTGCTGGTGGACTGTGCAGGAGAGAGGGGAAGAGGCTGAGAGAGATAATTTTGGTTCAAGGATGATGACTTTCCTCAAAGAACAGAAAACAGAGGAGGTCGACTCGCTTACTTTGTTTTCTTTAGATCTCTCTCTCTCTCTCTCTCTCTCCTCTTCCCTCCCTCTCTCTCTCTCTCTCTCTCTCTCTCTCTCTCTCTCTCTCTCTCTCAGTCCTCTCTCTGTTGTAGGATCTCCCCCCACAGATGATAGGGGGAGAAAGTCGAGACAGGCGTGGATATGAGAGGGAGCTCATACCGGCTCCAGGTGGAGATTTCGGACGCGGTCAGCGAGCGGGACAAGGTCAAGTTCACCGTCCACACCAAGGTAACACGACTGACCTACCGACCGACGACGGGGGGGGGGGATACGTCTGTACTGGGATTCGACTGAAACGTTTGCAACACAAGGCTGTTTATTCTGTAACAGCGAAAACTGCAAAATGATCTCGCGAAAAACAGTCTACCAGCAGCTGTAATGGCGGTCCAGTGGCATTTCCCATTGGATTTCGAAATGTCACGTTTATTTGGGTCGGCTTTGAGACGCTGGCTCCTGCTCTGGTTTGCCATGCGCCGGGGTGATGCCGTCTCGCTAGCTGTGTCTCCTCCTTGTCTTGTTCCTCAGACTAGCCTGCCTCGCTTCAAGAGAGTGGAGTTCTCTGTGGTCAGACAGCACGAGGAATTCATCTGGCTTCACGACACTTACCTGGAAAACGAAGATTACGCTGGGATCAAACACTCAGTGGCCTCACCCCCACCCCCCCACCCCCCAACATAAGCAGTTTTGAGGTCTTCCCCCAGAGGGTCTCCCCTGGTAAATGCACGGCCGTGTGGTGTGCGGGTTAGTCATACAGTCAGGGTCTCGCCCAGTAAAAGATTTATGGAATTATTTTGTAAGCTTCATTTTTTTTTTCCCTGATTGTTTCCCCCACTCCCAGATCCCTCCTGCGCCCCCCAAGCCAGATTTCGAGGCGTCCCGAGAGAAGCTGCAGAAGCTGGGGGAGGGCGACGGCACGATGACCCGCGAGGAGTTCGCCAAGATGAAGCAGGAGCTGGAAGCGTGAGTCCGCAGGGCCACTCCGTCACACCAGGGGGCGCCAAAAACGCCATGCTGTTTATGGAAAGAATAACTATTCAGTGTTGTTCTCTAATGCCTGCTGCCTGGGGTGCTGGCTGTGTCGTGTGCTTTAGGGAGTACCTGGCGATCTTTAAGAAGACCGTGGCGATGCATGAGGTGTTTCTGCAGAGACTGGCTGCGCATCCCGTACTGAGGAGAGACCACAACTTCTACGTGTTCCTGGAGTATGATCAAGACGTGAGTCTGGAGGTGGGGGGTGGGGGAGAGAGAGAGAGAGACACTGGAGGAGGAGAGGAGAGGGGGCAGAGAGGGAAGGGGGAGGAAGATAGGTGGCGGAGACGGGGCTGAGGAGAGGAGAGGGAAGGAGAAGGGGAAGGGGAGAGAGAGATGGGAGAGGGGAGAGGGGAGATAGGGGAGGGGAGAGGGGAGAGAGAGGATAGGGGCAGAGAGGGGAGGGAGTGGAGAGGGAAGGGGAAGGAGAAGGGGAGGGGAGAGAGAGAGGAAGGGGCAGGGAGAGGGAGAGGATAGGTTGCAGAGAGGGGAGGGAGTAGAGAGGGAAGGTGGAGGAGAGGAGAGGGGGAGGAGAGAGAATTCAATCACTCGCTCAAAGTACAAGAAAACTAAACAAACACCTTTGTCAGCACTGGAGGTAATCATCAGGGCTGTGTAGGGTTTCACAGTCTAAAAATAGCTATTCCACGATCTTCTACGACTGTGAAACCGATTTATTAAGGCAGAGAAGCACGTTTCCTCTCTGCAGAGTTGTTGGACAACAGACTCTCCTAAATATTAAAATGCTTACCCTGAAGAAACAGCCGACGCGAAGTTGTAAAATACTTTGTTTTTAAAGGAGGTTCTTGAAGACGCTGGTTTTGTCTCCTCAGCTGAGCGTACGAGGGAAGAACAGGAAGGAAATCTTCGGGGGGTTCTTCAAGAACATGGTGAAGACCGCCGACGAAGCCCTAATTGCCAGCACGTCCGGGCTAAAGGTCACCGTTATTGATTATTGATTGCTAGTAAGCAGGTCACAAAAGACAGCTGCTGGTCATTACGAGGCGGAATCTGTTATATTGTACAGCTCTGTGAATTTGCACACCCTATAGAATGAACTCATTTTCCTTCATGATGTCGAGTGAAAGCTGCTGAATAATGTTCCCTTGTTAACATATTGTTGACCCCTTGCCCTTTGACACAGGAAGTGGACGAGTTCTTTGACCACGAGAGGACCTTTCTCCTGGAGTACCACGTCAGGGTGAAGGAGGCCAGCTTGAAGGCTGACCGGATGACCAGGTCTCACAAAAGTAAGTCCCCAAAAAAACAGGTTCAATCCTCAGTGTAGTTACAGCACAGCCTGGAGAGCAGAGTCTTAATACATACAGGGACTCTGCATTGACTGGAAAACAGCATTCTGTCACAGGGCAGCGCAGGGTTACAATGCAGTCTTCATATTGAAACACAGCTCACAGCCAGTGGAAATAATAACGCTGCTAGAATCCAATATGAACTAGGATGCTGTGTATAATAATAACACTGCTAGAATCCAATATGAACTAGGATGCCGTGTATAATAATAACGCTGCTAGAATCCAATATGAACTAGGATGCCGTGTATAATAATAACACTGCTAGAATCCAATATGAACTAGGATGCCGTGTATAATAATAACGCTGCTAGAATCCAATATGAACTAGGATGCAGCCAGTTAGAATCACAGTGAGTTATATCTGCAGTGTTAGCAGTGCAATAGTGCAAGGACAGCGCCTCAGCTGAGGGTCCTGAAGCTCTCCTAAACCTCAGGCTTCCACTTTCTACACACAGTCTGACCTGTGTTCACACCCCAAACCAGCCAGTCCACGTTCTGAACCTGGGTCGACCGTCTCGCGCCGAGACCAGTCAGACTGATGCAAGGGGAGACCCAGAAAGTAAACCTGGAGTTTTTTTTGGGGGGGGGAGCGACAAGAAGGCGTTGAACCCGTCAGGGCTTGTTCTTTCCCAGCACACAGAGCAGGGTTGCAAATTCACGGCTTTCATTTGTGTACGTCTTTTACCCCCTCCCCCCCAGATGTAGCTGAAGGATACATCCCTGTTTCATCTGCTTTGAGCAGCCTGGGGACCCAGGAAAGCAGCTCTGTCAACAGGTAAGTGTGGCGTGCAAGTATTTTTTTAAACTGATTTTACCTCCCTGTTTTTTTTTCCCCCAAAGCAATTCACCCACACAGCTAAGGGTCTCGATACCAAGAGGTTCAAATCCCGGCTCAGCCATTGACTCGCTGTGTGTGTCCCTGAGCGAGTCGCTTCACCTCCTTGTGCTCCGTCCTTCGGATGAGACTCAAAACAAACGAGGTCCTATTGGAAGAGACTCTGCAGCAGCAGCAGCATTTGTTGATGATGCAGAGTTCACCCTCCTAGTCTCTGCAAGTCTCTCTGGATAAAAGTCTCTGCTAAATGACTCATTATTAATAATAATAATAATAATAATAATAATAATAATAATAATAATAATAATAATAATACTCAGGAGAACTGAAGGGTGTTTTTTTTTTCCAGGAACTTTCTGAAACTTGCAGAGCTGTTTGAGAAACTCCGGGTAAGAATTCAGAAACCTTTCCAATA
>NC_054580.1:2870761-2887131 GCF_017654505.1 Polyodon spathula | reverse complement strand
CTCAAACACACTGCAGCCCGGCACTCGAACCACTGAGCTCCTCAAACACACTGCAGCCCGGCACTCGAACCACTGATCCCCAAACACACTGCAGCCCACCACTCTAACCACTGAGCTCCTCAAACACACTGCAGCCCGGCACTCGAACCACTGAGCTCCTCAAACAAACCCACTGCAGCCCACCACTCTAACCACTGAGCTTCTCAAACACACTGCAGCCCAGCACTCGAACCACTGAGCTCCTCAAACCCAGTACCATCCACTGCAGCCCGGCACTCTAACCACTGAGCTCCTCAAACACACTGCAGCCCGGCACACGAACCACTGAGCTCCTCAAACACACTGCAGCCCGGCACTCGAACCACTGAGCTCCTCAAACACACTGCAGCCCGGCACTCGAACCACTGAGCAATCACTATGAAAATGCATTATTTATTGAGCTCCTCAAACACACTGCAGCCCGGCACTCGAACCACTGAGCAATCACTATGAAAATCATTCTTTATTGCAGATGTTATTATTAATGAGTCATTTAGAAGATGCTTTTATCCAAAGCAACTTGCAGAGACTAGGAGGGTGAACTCTGCATCATCATCAACTGCTGCTGCTGCTGCAGAGTCTCTTCCAATAGGACCTCATTTGTTTTATGTCTCATCCAAAGGACGGAGCACAAGGAGGTGAAGTGACTTGCTCAGTGTCACACACAGTGAGTCAGTGGCTGGGATTTGAACCTCCTGGTATCAGGCCCCTTTCTCTAGCTGCTGGACCAGCGAGCCTCCCCCAGGCTGCCCTGTCTGGCTGACTGCCGCGTCGCTCTCGTTCTGTTTCTCATTCTCTCACTCTCTTGGCAGGCGAGTTTGCTGCTGCTGCAGAACTGTCTCATCTCTCTGAAGATGGAGCACTGACAGGAGAAGAGGAGAGGAGATTGTGTCTTCTTCCATTTCATTGTTACAATTGTGGCGATAACTTGTTATTATTATTATACATCTTAGCCTTGCTCCCCAAAATCTTCACACACACTTTCTTTCTCTAACCACTGAGCTCCTCAAACCCCCTGCCTTCCACACTGCAGCCCAGGACTGTAAGCATTGAGTTCCTCAAACCCCCTGCCCTCCACAGCTAACCTTACACAGTCGTTTCCTTTCATTCTGTGCATTGGGGACGAGCACAGAGATGCAAGGTTGGGGGAGGAAGGGACGTTATTTTACAGCTTCATGTATTTGTATTTATTTATTCTATTGCTCAATTCTGGTTTATGTATTTAATGACGTGCCGTAATGTATGTTTGTGTATTTATTTACGCATATAATGATGCATCATATGTATTATGTATGTGTATTTATCATGGCGTGCCGTATCTGTGCAAGCCTGTGATGACGAGGCGTATGCCTTTGTGTTCGTTTGTCTTGCTAAGTATTCCAGAAGTGAAATACAGACACACTGAGCCCTGCTTAGCTGGTCGTTGAAGAAAACCATCTGAATTATATAATCAGAACAATTAAAAACAATTCAAAAGACTAACCTGCCATCCCATCAGTCCGGAGGTGAAATACACTTTTTTTTTTTTTTTTTTTTTTTTAACAACCAGAATTAAGCTTCTAATCTTAATATTGTGTGTTTCTGTATTATTATTATTTGCTTTTGCATATACAGTGTAATTCTATGGGAGAAACTGTGTAGATAATTCAAAGAAATTATGTTCAGACGTAGTTTGGTTTCCTACCCTGTTTCATTAGTAAATACAATTAACACATTTACAAATGCGTGTGGGGGGGTCTTTGTAATTTAATACATTTATCCTAGCCTTTAAAGAAACTATCAGCAGAAAAATTACAGGTACAGAAAAGAATGAAGTCGCTACACTTTGAACAAGGTAATCCGACACTCGGCTGGTTTAAAAGCGGCTATTGTAAACGGGGTATAAAATACATGACTTGTTTTAGCCACAGTTGCCTTACCTGCCTGCTGGGTTACCCCTATAAAAAAAAGTCTGTCTCCAAATCGGACCGGAGATGAGCGTGAACGCGCGCCCGTGAGAATCCGGCGTTTCAAATCGCTGCAAGCTTTAAAATAATTGAAAATAATTCTCGAAACATACAATAAAAACAGATTTTTGAACAAAAAAAAAAAAAACCAAAAAAAAAACTGTTTTTCTTCTCCATATTCAATTAAATGTTGTACACATTCGATATTATAGTTATTTATATTAGTTTGTAGTTTTTTGTTCTATTCCAAGTGGTTCAGGAAATTCCTAGTATGTTAAAGCTTATTAAAACATATTTAATCTTAAAGTTTAACAACATGTTCTAAACTGACCCCCCCCAAAAAAAAAAAAAAAATTAGAAATGCTTCATGCCAAAGTTATGACACTTTTGAAACACTGCGTGTAGTTCCAGGTATATCCTGTAGAGGACAGCACAGCACCAGCAATCCTAACGAGGCCCCGAGGCTGTGCTACAGGTGAACCATTATCCCAACAAGTGTGTTTTTTTTTTTTTTTTTTTTTTTTTTTTTTGACCCATCAATTCTGCATTCCAACCCACCCCCCAAAAAAACAATTTCATTGCTTAAGGCGGCTATTTCGTCTTTCACTTTCTCACGCGATCACCGAGATCAGAAGGGAGGCGCACAAGCTGATCCAAGAGCCCTCGCATTAACCCCTTCTTACCCTCTTGAAGTTGAACTCCTGGGATTCGCAGAAGCGCATTTACCGCCTGTTGCACTGCTTTTAAAATTATTCAAACTTTGTTTTGCGTGACCCAATTGTCTTTTTTTTTAAGCCAACCAAAGTTACAAGGGCTGGAAGTGTCCCGCCAAATAAAATGATGCCAATTTTAGTTTTTTGAAAACAGGCGCACAAAAACAGGTTTTGAAATGAACTTCAAGCGCTCTGTACATTGTGTACATGAAGGGGTTAAACAAAGTCATAAAACTTACACAACTCCTGCTGCACAGCAGTGTGATCCAGTCCTGCTTTCATTAGGAGTTTAGTAAGCTAACCTGAGCTTGTTAGCTAGACACACAGGGGCTGATCAAGCTGGTAGCAGTGAAACCTGGACTGGATCACACTGCTGTGCAATAGCAGTCTTATTACCATCCCTGCTTTCACTGGTTTAGTAAGACATACCGAGCTTGTTACATACACACTGGGGCTGATCAAGCTGTTAGCAGCGAAACCTGGAACCTTACTCCCAGCCCTGCAAGCTTTGCATTACTCAGACAGCCCGCAGGGAAGGCTTTCAGAGCTCAGCGCAATCTAGAACGACAGCAGGTAACACAAGTGCCAAGGTTTCACAGACTGTGAAATATCAATCTCAGTCTGCCTTCACCAAAACATTAAGCAGTCCAGGATTAGTGCGATCCCAGGTCTGTGAAAGCAGTCCAAATCAGCAACAAACAGTTATTCTAGTCAAAGTTAAAAATCACTGAAACTCGCCACTGGAGAGTTCCAAACAGCAGAACGAAGAAAGAACTACACAGACTGCAGGCAGCGATCGTGTATTGTATTTTTATTGAATGTGGTAAATCAATGACGTTTCCATATTAGCAATTCAACTGGGGGGGGGGGGGGGGGTCCAAAACGAGAGAAATATTCAAACTTCACCCCCCCCCACCCAAAACAACCTGGGCAGTGTCACACATGTGCAAGCACAGGCAACTACAATGTATTTTTAAATGAATTAATTTTTTCAAATTGTACTGGCCTGTGCGAGAGCATGTGGGGAGGAAGGGGGAGGGGGAACTACATTTGGTCACATTGTACATGGAATATAAAACCAGTGAAATCAGACCAGGCTGCATGCGACATCATGAAACACTCTGGGGGGGGGGGTCAATTTTACACTGCCAGTGTGTTACTTTACCAGAGACAGAGGCTGGGGTGGGAGGGTAGCGAGACTGAAGCTGGATAATTAAGTGCTTCTCTTTACAAAGGGAGTGCCGCTCTAAACAAGAGGCATGCAAAAGTGCTTTCCGAACGATTAATAAATAAATTAATCATGCCTTAGTTGATATTTCAAAACAAAAAACGTGGAATCTAACAGTTCTGGATAGTAGTTAAAACACTTAACAAAAAAAAGTTTACAGTATTTTTTGTAATGCCTCTCGTTAAGACCCATATATTTATAGAAATAAATTTAGAGATCTCTTTTCTCTAAAAATGACGAGAAAACATCCCACAGTTGTTTTGAGACGAGAGAGGGGGGAATGCTTAGTTGATATCAACACAGATACGGAAATGTTAGAAATTTACTGTTCCCTAAAATTTTTTTTTTTTTTTTTTTTTAAACAAAACAAACCTGAAGGCTTAGGAACTTCAGAATGGCATTTTTGGCAAAAAAAAAACGTTACAAAACAAAACTGCATCCCTCAACACATTTTCAATAAAGGTTCGTCCATTTTTAGTTAACAGGCATCATAAAAATCTACTTTGCATGGAAGCTGGGGAGAATGGAAAATGGTGACAAGATAAACTGAACTTTTTTTCCTTTTGTATTTTTTTTTTTTTTTGGTTTTGTTGTTTTTTCATAAATGAACCAAATGAATTCCCGACATTGTGGAGTTTATTAGGACGGAGCCCCCAGATTCTCACCCCCCACCCTCCCACCCCAACTCCACCTGCCACTATCCCACCCCCTCAGACTAACAGCACAGGACAATGGATGCCCGGGGGGAGGGGGAGGGGGCTCCAGTAGCACTTGCACGCCAGCAGAGGTGATCTCACACAGGAGACCCCTCCAGGGTTACCACTGCGTTACCCCCCAGCTTCTCTGCCAGGGTCGCCCGGTCTCGGATCTCATCCAAGCCATTCACCTGCCACTCGTGTTTAATACCTGGAGGAGAAAATAAACACAAATCAGTCAATTCGCCACCCAAATAGACAAATTCACATTTCAGCCTCCTCAGAAATCTAGGTGCAGCAAGCACTGTGAATTGTGACCAAGGAGGCAAGAACAGATTCCCTGCTTACATAAAAACAAACACACGGGTCAAAAGGAACACACTCAAAGTTGACACCACACGGTCACGTAAGCGCTATAGAATAGCCCATTCAGTACATAATTTACATTTAAGAGTTTTTGTATTACTTTTTTTTTTTTTAAAAACACAATAAATCAATTTCTCTATCTAGGAATTTTAAATCCAACTTAATAAGTTTTCTATATATGATTTTAATTTTAGAAATTAAGACTTCCTATAGCTCAGGACACCTCAAAGCCAATCAAGACGTGGCAGGTGTTTGAAGGAAACTGCCTTCTTAAAAAGGCAGTGGAAATTCATAAACCCCAACATGGTGGTACTGCCCCTTTAAAGGGTGGTTCGTGAATCCGGTCACAAGTCACTGAATAATTGATAACGAAGGGGAAACCCTAGCTAGCCAGAACACAATTCCCTGTGTTTTAAAATCTAGATTATTCTGGGCGGGGGAAAGATCTCTAGCAAAACAAACTGTACATATACATATTCCATTCAATATTTAATCTGGAATAGAACAGGAGGTGGAAATCAACTCCCCTAATTGAATAAACTAAGACTTTTCCCCCCCTAAAAAGGTTCATGCAAAGACTGCAACCCCCTCAAATCAACACAGAGGCTAACGAGTCTAGCCTAGGATGTGTGTTTGGCTCACCTGTAAACTTCTTCTTAATGGCATCCTTTGAGCTGGCGTAGATCATTTTACTCTTCAGGGGGGCGTTTTCTGGGGCCCTGGGGGGGAGATAAAAAATAAACATGAATGAATTGGAGAAGAAGTCACAAAAAAGGCAGGGTCCACGAGTTAACAAAAGGGTCTTCTGTATTGTACTAAACACTGAACTGGAAGAGAGACAATCTTCATACACTGAAAAGCCATTGTGATTGGACACCGCGTGCGGGGGGGGGGGCAGTCAACTGAAGATAGAAATATAAAATCAGGAGATCTATAAATAAATCAAGCATCCGTTTTCAAACGCATAACTAAAAATACATTTACACAAGATACAGTATTTAAATCTAATAGGGAAAAATAAAAAGCCAGGAGGGGACTACAGAAGGGTGGGGTATGGGTCAGTGTGTTCAATACACATGCAGGAATGTACAGCACCACATCAGAAAAGGGATTTCCATCCAAGATATTTAAATTTTACAAAATTCTATGCAGTTCTACTTGCTCCAATGCATTCTCTTGTTTGCGAAAGCACAACAGAGCCTTCCTGTTGCTCAAGCTGTGAAAACAGGGCCCTGCAAACCAATGTCATTTCCTTAAATGGTTTGCGGAAGGAAGAGAGAGCAAGAGAGAGGGACGTATAGAAAAAAAAGGGGTTCTATGAAACACAAGCTGGCGCAACACAAGGGGAACGCTGCCCTCCCCTTAAAACCCACTAGACGTGAAAGATGCTCACAAGTCATTCAGAAACAAGCTTGAGCAACCAGAAACTTGTCAGAACATGCGAGGCCCTCCAGTCAAATGGGCCGTTTCCAAATACTGTAAAGCCATATAATGTGTGCGTGTGTGTTCAAGCTCTCGCTGTGAATCTGCAGCCCAGTGTGTAAAGGCTTTGCATTGTCTATCGTACAGTAAATAGAGACCATTGTTGCTCCACACCCTATTTCAAAGCCTTAAAAATGCTATCTGTGTTGTCCTAGCCACTGGGAAATTAAAACAAACGCTGGATTGGACCAGTTTGTGAGGACAGGCGAGGCAAACTGGGGCAGGGCTGTTTAGAGTTTGATTGTAAAATGTAGAAAAAAAAAAAGGCAATACTACATTTTATAACATTTAAAAAAAAAAAAACCTAGTGAAATACTGTGCTGCCTTCTCCATACTGGTGGAGCAACGCATGGACACAACTTGGGGTGGGCAAAACTTAAAAGAATGAGGACACGCCATTTGGCCCATCCATAACGCAAGAAGATCTTTATTTTTGTATTTGGAGGCTTTTCATAGTGGACCAGCATCACAAAGAGCTTGACAGAGGTGAGGTGACTCGCTCAGGGTCACACACACACACACACACACACACACAGTCAGGTGGGATCTGAACCTGTGACCTTCGGGTTAAAAGCCCTGGAATTTAAACCACTGGACTGCACCCCTGCTCCTGGGAAAGGGAAAAAAAAAAAAAAAAAAAAAAAAACTGACTGGGGAATTCTGTGCAAGCGATTTCAGAAGCGCTATCTCCCCCCCCACCTCTTTTAAGCTCTCCATTAAAAGGGTGATGCAGCACGATCGGGGGCAAAGCTGTGGGGGGTACAGTACAGATGTGTAGAAAGACTTTAAATTAATAACCAGCACTGAACACAACCCTGCAGCTCACCTCTACTTAAAATGACTGAGCTTTTGGGGGGGGGGGGGGGGGGGGGGGGGGGGCAACAGATTTGACACTGGGGGGTGGAACTTAAGAGAAATGGAAATAAGATACCTGAGAGAGAGAGAGAGAGAGAGAGAGAGAGAGAGAGAGAGAGAGAGAGAGAGAGAGAGAGAGAGAGAGAGAGAGAGAGAGATATTAGACACACATGCACAAAACAAAAGCAGCAGAGTGTGCAATAGTCACTAAACCTTTACCAAAAGAATTTTCTATCACTTCTAAATCCGGCGCCATCGTTAACAGTTCTGGATGACAGGACCACCCCCCCAGCCTCCTCACCAGAAGATGAAGACCAGGTCCTCCTTCTTGGTCTCCTTGGTCTCGTACGTGGCATCGTACAGCGCGTAGCGGCAGTCGTTGTCGGGCAGCATTTTGACGAAGGTCAGGTAGGGGTCGTCCACGCTCTCCCCCACGTCTCCCACCAGGATCTCCTTCCCTTCCTCCAGGATGATGTTCTTCTTGTCGTCGCTCAGGCAGAATAGCACTGCCTTCTTCCTCTTCTTGATCTCGTCCTGCGTCTGGGACTTGCGCACCTTCATGTCGTTGAAGACCTGGATGACGTTGTCTGTGACGGTGACTCCGGATGCCTGCGGGTAAATTTAAAAAAATAATTAAAAAAAAAAAAAAAAAAAGCGATCACCTAGCAGGGGCGGAAATATGACTCGCTTGGAACCCGATTAGCCACAGTGTGTACGGCTAACAAGCTCAGGTGGGTCTTCTCTTTAAAAACCTCAAAGTGAAACCAGATCAGGATCAGAAGACTACTCCTATTGCACGGCAGTGCGATCCAGTCCAGGTTTTACTGCTCCCAGCGCGTCTAGCTAACAAGCTCGGGTCGTGTCCACTTAATGACAGCAAAACTCAGGAATGGATCTGCCATTACTTCCACCCCCTGCTTCAGAACAGCACTATTACAAATTAGCAGGCAGACTGGCAAGAATGAAAGTGACAGGCATTAGGAATGGACGCACACACAGACAGAAACCACCCTACATGCAAACACCTCTGAAACACAGAGCAGTACATTCTACTGTACAGAGAATGTATTTCACCTTTTCTTGAATAGGTACTGGGTTGATTTCACTGCTGATTTGTACTATAATTACAAACTATTTTCAAACCAATTCAAACGAAAGTGTTACAATTCCTTTATCTATCCATCTATACCCAAAATACACTTCTGCAAAACGTCACCAGAACAATTAAATGAATCTAAGTGGATCATCTGTGCAGGATATATTCTAACAACATGTGCTACATATTATGGCCGATTGCAGAGAGAAGGGCGTGGAGATTGCGCAGAAATACATCGCTGCTGGCTGACAAACCCTACCTGCTTCCTGTTCTCCTTTTCATACTGAACCCTGAGCTCTCAAACAAACGCGTCACTGATTTTGTGCGAGGGTTTCCTTCGTGTTACCGGATTTAAAGACGCTTAAATTTCTCTTTGTTACAATGAAAACACCATCCTCCATTTCAGAGAGAGACGAAACTAACAGGAAACGCGGGGGGGAGGGTGGACAAGACTCATTGATAATCAAGAGTCCGGGTTTAAGGTCGACAATATTGCAGCTAACAACGCCCAGCTTAAAGGTCGATTTATTTTACGCTGGTTTATCGATCGATAAGATTTTCCAATTCTCCTTTTTCACTCCCACAATAATTATTACACGAGTAGCTACGATGTTGAGATTGAGAAAGGGGCAGATATACACACACACTATGTAAAAATGACGACCCCTATAGCGTTGTTTCGTTCTTGGCTGCTTAATAACTCAAGCAAAACAAGGGCAAGCGACCCAGATTCCTAGCTTAGGAGTGTGTTTGGGTTTCACATTGCATGCAAAACTGCAGCTCTTAATTATACAGTAAAAACACGCTGCAAAACAACGCATTGATTCTATTAAATATTTGTACATATCCACGTTTTAGATCAGGTGCATACAACGCATATTTTGGAATACACGACTGCGATAGAAAAAAAAAATATAAACCAAAAATCAATCTAATACAGACTTAACCATTAAAAATACCTGTGTTAAGATGACGCAATTCACAATATCGCTTTGCCTAGCGAGCAATTTACATGCATTAGAGAGAGATCAGAACAGGGAAATTTAACAACTCGATTCTTTTTAAATATATATATATATATATATATATATATATATATATATATATATATATATATATTTTTTGCTCCCGAGTCTCAGCCACACCGCCTTCCCTTGTTATCACTTCCTCCTAGACCTGGTGTAAAAACGAGCAGGAGAAAATGACCGCAGTTTCAGAAAATGACCGCCTGTTTCATTAATACCGATGACCATGTCAAATCACCATCATCATCATCATCATCATCTCCTCCTCCTCCAGAGAAAGAGGGAGAAGCGCCGCTTCCTTAAAAACGCAGCCCGGCCGGCCCGCGTCCAACACACGGGGCTGAACCTGAAGACAACGCGAGTTTCCTTATTGCAATGATGCTACAATAATATATTAATGGATATATTAATAATAATCTCTCGGCACACAAGCATCTGACAACGAAATCGCGAAAGAGATTCAAATGGTGCACCAGACCGATCGATCGATATATGCATCTAGACAGCTAGCTATCCATCTCTCTACAGTATCTATTTCTATATATATCTATACAGTATCTATTCCTCTCTCTCGCTATATATATATATATATACACACACACATACACACACACACACACAACATCTACTAGTGTCATAGATAGCTATAGATACAGTATCTATCTAGATGTCGTATCTATCCAGAGATCTATCTATATATCTATCTATATTCTATCTCTCTCTATCTATCTATATATATATATACATATATACATACACACATTACATACAGTATCTATACCAAATATCTACAGTATAATATATATATATATATATATATATATATATATATATATATATATATATATATATATATATATATATATCTATACGGTATCTATCTATCTATCTATTTCTCTATCTATATATCTATACGGTATCTATCTATTTCTCTATCTATATATCTATACGGTATCTATCTATCCTATAAGAAAGAGACAGACGACAAATATTCATCAGAAATATCGACACGAAGGGGTAAAGAAACCACGAGTCTAGGTCTATGAATATGGCTTCCTTTTTCTATTTGCTAAGCTGAATTCATTAAAAACGACTGGAAAACAAGTTAACCTAAGAAAAGCAATAAATAAAGACAATCAACTGAAAGCAAAACGTAAAAAAAAGGAGGTATAATGATTAAAAGCGTTATTGAATCTGTATTTTTTTATTTTTAGTGCCGGTATATCTGTCTGCTCGACAAACACTGAACGCCGTCATTTCATTTTTTAAAAGCAAAACTTCCTAAAAAAAAAAAGAGATATAATTTCACATTAAAAATGTGTCAAGGACACGAAAGCTGGAGGTATTTATTTATTTATTTTAATATATATATATATAGAAGGAGATCTGGGTGGGGCAGGCTGGCACCTAAACCCCCCCTCAAAAAAAAATAAAAAAAAAAAATACCCCCCCCCAAAAAAAAAAAAAGAAACCCGGCTGATTTAGGGCCCGCTTTACAGCCTTGCGTGGCTTTCCTTTCCCTCGCTTCATTAATATACACACGGATATCTATATATGTTTTAAAACCTGTACTTTACAACAGAAGCATTTTTAAAAAAATATATATATATTTTTTAAAAAAGCGCGTCTGTTTTCCAAGCGGCGCCGATCCTGCAGGCCGACCCCAGAGAGAGGCGCGAAATGGCGGCGGCGACACAGAAAACAACGACGACGACGACGACGACCCAGCCCGGCGCCGCATTCAACCCCCGAAACCCGCCCGAAACCCTTCCCTCTCGACCCGGCGGCGGCGGCGGCGCTCCTCGCTGTCGACGGGAAGGGCTCGTCACCTACCATGCCTGCGTCTCTCGGGTTACACGGTCGAGTTCGCGGATCCTCTCAGACTGACTGCCCGCCTCGTCTCTCCGCCGAGCTTCAATAAGAGGAGCGGCTTGCCATCCGGGACCTGCGCGCTGAGACCGTCTGCTCCTGGGATTTGTAGTCCTTTTTTTTTCTCCTCTCGTAGAGAAAGACCGGGGTTTGTTGCACGATGGGATTTGTAGTCCTTTTTTTTCCTCTCGTAGAGAAAGACCGGGGTTTGTTGCACGATGGGATTTGTAGTCCTTTTTTTTCCTCTCGTAGGGAAAGACCGGGGTTTGTTGCACGATGGGATTTGTAGTCCTTTTTTTTCCTCTCGTAGAGAAAGACCGGGGTTTGCACGATGGGATTTGTAGTCCCTTTTTTTTTACGCAGGGATAGACTAGGGGATTTGTAGTCCCTTTTTTTACCCCCTCTCGCAGGGATAGACTAGGGGATTTGTAGTCCCTTTTTTTACCCCCTCTCGCAGGGATAGACTAGGGGATTTGTAGTCCCTTTTTTTACCCCCTCTCGCAGGGATAGACTAGGGGATTTGTAGTCCCTTTTTTTACCCCCTCTCGCAGGGATAGACTAGGGGATTTGTAGTCCCTTTTTTTACCCCCTCTCGCAGGGATAGACTAGGGGATTTGTAGTCCCTTTTTTTACCCCCTCTCGCAGGGATAGACTAGGGGATTTGTAGTCCCTTTTTTTACCCCCTCTCGCAGGGATAGACTAGGGGATTTGTAGTCCCTTTTTTTACCCCCTCTCGCAGGGATAGACTAGGGGATTTGTAGTCCCTTTTTTTACCCCCTCTCGCAGGGATAGACTAGGGGATTTGTAGTCCCTTTTTTTACCCCCTCTCGCAGGGATAGACTAGGGGATTTGTAGTCCCTTTTTTTACCCCCTCTCGCAGGGATAGACTAGGGGATTTGTAGTCCCTTTTTTTACCCCCTCTCGCAGGGATAGACTAGGGGATTTGTAGTCCCTTTTTTTACCCCCTCTCGCAGGGATAGACTAGGGGATTTGTAGTCCCTTTTTTTACCCCCTCTCGCAGGGATAGACTAGGGGATTTGTAGTCCCTTTTTTTACCCCCTCTCGCAGGGATAGACTAGGGGATTTGTAGTCCCTTTTTTTACCCCCTCTCGCAGGGATAGACTAGGGGATTTGTAGTCCCTTTTTTTACCCCCTCTCGCAGGGATAGACTAGGGGATTTGTAGTCCCTTTTTTTACCCCCTCTCGCAGGGATAGACTAGGGGATTTGTAGTCCCTTTTTTTACCCCCTCTCGCAGGGATAGACTAGGGGATTTGTAGTCCCTTTTTTTACCCCCTCTCGCAGGGATAGACTAGGGGATTTGTAGTCCCTTTTTTTACCCCCTCTCGCAGGGATAGACTAGGGTATTTGTAGTCCCTTTTTTTACCCCCTCTCGCAGGGATAGACTAGGGGATTTGTAGTCCCTTTTTTTACCCCCTCTTGCAGGGATAGACTAGGGGATTTGTAGTCCCTTTTTTTTTCCCCCTCGCCAGGAAAGACCAGCGGCTTTGCAGGGTTTGTTGCACGATGGGATTTGTAGTCCCTTTTTTTTTTTTTTTTTTTTTACCCCCCCCCCCCCCTCCCAGGGAAAGACCAGCGGCTTTGCAGGGTCTGTTGCACGATGGGATTTGTAGTCCCTTGAGGAAAAATAAATTGCATTCGGGTGATGAAGAGTGTGTCGATTTTTTTTTGTTTAATCACGAGAGGTGTAGTCCTTTAAAAAGACCAGACCGTTTACGTCGACTTGCGCCATGAAGGAATGACGTAATGCAAACTGAACTAATATTTGGCGTTGCTGCAATGGATGTGCAATATAACGCTGCAAATGCGACGATGATGTCATATTACTATTGCAAAAATTACTATATCTCTGTAAAGAACAGTTATTATTATTATTATTATTTTTATTATTATTATTATTATAGACTAGGGGATTTGTAGTCCCTTTTTTTACCCCCTCTCGCAGGGATAGACTAGGGGATTTGTATATATATATATATATATATATATATATATATATATATATATATATATATATATATATATATATATACCCCCTCTCGCAGGGATAGACTAGGGGATTTGTAGTCCCTTTTTTTACCCCCTCTCGCAGGGATAGACTAGGGGATTTGTATATATATATATATATATATATATATATATATATATATATATATTTGTAGTCCCTTTTTTTACCCCCTCTCGCAGGGATAGACTAGGGGATTTGTAGTCCCCTTTTTTTACCCCCCCCCGCAGGGATAGACTAATTTGTAAAAAAAAATCCCCCTCTCGCAGGGATAGACTAAAGGATTTGTAGTCCCCCCCCCCCCCCCCTCTCGCAGGGATAGACTAGGGGATTTGTAGTCCCTTTTTTTACCCCCTCTCGCAGGGATAGACTAGGGGATTTGTAGTCCCTTTTTATATATATATATATTTAAATGCATTTGCACTTCATCCCATGCTTTGAACAATGCAATTAAAAAAAAAAAAAAAAAAAAATGTGTTTCCTTTCCATTTCAAACCCCCGCGTCCCTCCCCCGCCTCGTTGCGTTTGCCAGTAAGCAGTAAGGATACCCAAACTGCCTTATATGGCGATAAGCGCCGCAAGCCGGGGTGTGGGGTGAGGCGAGCGGCCGCCGCTTCGCTTCCATATATGGGTGTGAGTTTCGCAGACCGTAGCGGGGGCTGGAGCGCTGAGCGGCTGCGCGTCATGCTGCATCTTTCGTTTGCAATGAATGCATTGCAATTGCTGCATCGGTCGACTTGCTCAGCAAGGATGACAGAACAGTTGTTATTTAAAATCACACACACACAGAATAATAATACAGGATTAATAACTGCTTAATAACTCTGACTAGGTGCTCGGTTTAGCTGTCTTTAAGAGAGCTTGTAAAAGGTAACCGAATTGATTTGTAACCCAAGATGAGCACTCTGTGATTTGTTCCTGATTGGAACCCTGGAATTAATTATTATTGATAATTAATACAGCTCGCTCGGCAATCGATGGAGGTTAACCACTTCTCTGCTGGAGAAAGGGAGGGAAGCAGTGTGGCTCTAGTGGAGCTGAGGAGGGACTGGGAGGGAGGGAAGCAGTGTGGCTCTAGTGGAGCTGAGGAGGGACTGGGAGGGAGGGAAGCAGTGTGGCTCTAGTGGAGCAGAGTGGGACTGGGAGGGAGGGAAGCAGTGTGGCTCTAGTGGAGCTGAGGAGGGACTGGGAGGGAGGGAAGCAGTGTGGCTCTAGTGGAGCCGAGGAGGGACTGGGTGGGAGGGAAGCAGTGTGGCTCTAGGGATAAGCGCCGCAGGCCGGGGTGTGGGAGGGAGGGAAGCAGTGTGGCTCTAGTGGAGCTGAGGAGGGACTGGGAGGGAGGGAAGCAGTGTGGCTCTAGTGGAGCTGAGGAGGGACTGGGAGGGAGGGAAGCAGTGTGGCTCTAGTGGAGCTGAGGAGGGACTGGGAGGGAGGGAAGCAGTGTGGCTCTAGTGGAGCTGAGGAGGGACTGGGAGGGAGGGAAGCAGTGTGGCTCTAGTGGAGCCGAGGAGGGACTGGGAGGGAGGGAAGCAGTGTGGCTCTAGTGGAGCCGAGGAGGGACTGGGAGGGAGGGAAGCAGTGTGGCTCTAGTGGAGCCCTGAGGAGGGACTGGGAGGGATAATTAAGCAGTGTGGCAATAGTGGAGCCGAGGAGGGACTGGGAGGGAGGGAAGCAGTGTGGCTCTAGTGGAGCTGAGGAGGGACTGGGAGGGAGGGAAGCAGTGTGGCTCTAGTGGAGCTGAGGAGGGACTGGGAGGGAGGGAAGCAGTGTGGCTCTAGTGGAGCTGAGGAGGGACTGGGAGGGAGGGAAGCAGTGTGGCTCTAGTGGAGCTGAGGAGGGACTGGGAGGGAGGGAAGCAGTGTGGCTCTAGTGGAGCTGAGGAGGGACTGGGAGGGAGGGGGAAGCAGTGTGGCTCTAGTGGAGCTGAGGAGGGACTGGGAGGGAGGGAAGCAGTGTGGCTCTAGTGGAGCTGAGGAGGGACTGGGAGGGAGGGAAGCAGTGTGGCTCTAGTGGAGCTGAGGAGGGACTGGGAGGGAGGGAAGCAGTGTGGCTCTAGTGGAGCTGAGGAGGGACTGGGAGGGAGGGAAGCAGTGTGGCTCTAGTGGAGCTGAGGAGGGACTGGGAGGGAGGGAAGCAGTGTGGCTCTAGTGGAGCTGAGGAGGGACTGGGAGGGAGGGAAGCAGTGTGGCTCTAGTGGAGCTGAGGAGGGACTGGGAGGGAGGGAAGCAGTGTGGCTCTAGTGGAGCTGAGGAGGGACTGGGAGGGAGGGAAGCAGTGTGGCTCTAGTGGAGCTGAGGAGGGACTGGGAGGGAGGGAAGCAGTGTGGCTCTAGTGGAGCTGAGGAGGGACTGGGAGGGAGGGAAGCAGTGTGGCTCTAGTGGAGCTGAGGAGGGACTGGGAGGGAGGGAAGCAGTGTGGCTCTAGTGGAGCTGAGGAGGGACTGGGAGGGAGGGAAGCAGTGTGGCTCTAGTGGAGCTGAGGAGGGACTGGGAGGGAGGGAAGCAGTGTGGCTCTAGTGGAGCTGAGGAGGGACTGGGAGGGAGGGAAGCAGTGTGGCTCTAGTGGAGCTGAGGAGGGACTGGGAGGGAGGGAAGCAGTGTGGCTCTAGTGGAGCTGAGGAGGGACTGGGAGGGAGGGAAGCAGTGTGGCTCTAGTGGAGCTGAGGAGGGACTGGGAGGGAGGGAAGCAGTGTGGCTCTAGTGGAGCTGAGGAGGGACTGGGAGGGAGGGAAGCAGTGTGGCTCTAGTGGAGCTGAGGAGGGACTGGGAGGGAGGGAAGCAGTGTATCCTTTTGCATAGAAAGGAGAAAGTTAAAAAGGAGCATTTTTGTAATCAGGAGACCAATATAATCTTGCACTACCAATATGGCATTCTAGATATAACTTGTTATAGTCCTAGTTCAGTATAATAATTTGCGGAGTGTATTTAAATAGGAATCTTGCATTGCAACCCTGTACCGCCCTATAACACCTGTAAATCACCTTAGATTACTCTAAATAAATAATACAATAATCTTCTGAACTGTGCATGCAA
>NC_054580.1:2844596-2870261 GCF_017654505.1 Polyodon spathula | reverse complement strand
TTGACAGCAACCCCCCCAACTAGTCTTGGACTGTTGTTTATCTTAGAGGCGCTTTGTACAGACCCTCTGAAGGGCTGTTCTGGGACAAGTCCAAAAAGACTCAGACCCCACCCCCTGTGGTTCTTCGAACCTCTTGTTGTTTTATCTTAGAGGCGTTGTACAGACCCTCTGAAAGGCTGTGCTTGGAAAAGTCAACACTTCCACTCAGACTCTTGCGGTCAGGAAAACGAAGACCGAGTTACCACAGAGAACATTTTTCAGTAGACGGGCTAAAATGTACACCAGTTAAAAATGCTCCGAAAATAGTAGCCTGCCCTTCAAATGTGGCCGCTAACGGGCTAATGAACTCCTAAGTTTACTGCAGTGAGAAATCCCAGTTAGGCACGTGCCAGTTCACCATGGTAGCCGTTTCAGAAGGGAGTAGTGCCACAGTTTGCGAATGTCATTGTTAGCTACCTTGGGAGCATCAGTTAGATTTTGCAAAAAATAATAATAATAATCAAACACAGATTGAGCCTCCTGTCCTGTCAAGGCACAATAAGATCTGGGATACAAAACCAATGATGAACGAACTATGACATCACTGTGCAATAATGTGATGATGTCACCGCGTGACAGCGTTTGCTGATTTTGAAAGTTGTTGTTTTTTTTCGTGATTCCAAAAGCACATTCCAAGTACCTGAGATTGAATTTTTTTTTTTTTTTTTAAAGATGTACGCAGGCTCCTGGGTCAGAACACTTAAAATTCAAAAACGCAGCTGTAGAAATTTGAATGTCGGATATATATTTTTTATTGTTGGCTGATAGAGAGTTTTAAAACATGAACATTTCTGCAGAGTGATCCCGGGTGCAAGACAATTGTAAATACATGGTGAGAAATATTTTCTACTGATCACAAGACAAACTAAATGTTAAGCCTTTATATTGCATTTAATTGCAAAAAAATATTACTGGAATGTGTATGATAACACTTGTTCTCTTTTTAGAAACACTGTCAATCTTGTGTTTTTTTTCTACTGCAATAAGTGAGCGTTGTGTGGTGGTAATAAAGAATTTTATGAACTATTATCAAGGATTTATTTGTGTGTGTGTCATCAGCAAGTAGCTTCTGATTTAAGATTATTTGTTTTTCAGCTGTCCCCCTTCATTGAAGGGAGCTCTGAACCCCAGGACTGGGTGCAGCAGCAGCAGGGCTAGTGTGAGTTTCTAACCCTGCTCAAACTCCTGGCTCCTGATCATTTCAATATTAATAATAATAATACTAGACTTCATTGAGGGGAGCTCTGAGCCCCAGGGCTGGGTGCAGGGGGGCTAGCGCTGGTTCGAAGCTCCTTGACTACGCGACTCCTTGCGGGTCCCAACAGTAGCGCGTCCCCGAGTCCAGCGAGCTCAGCTCCAGCACGTCCTCGGGCGACAGGGCCAAATCAAGCGCCCGGGCGTTCTCCGCGATGCGCTGGGGGTCTCCGGACTTGGGAATGACCCCCACCCCTTGTCGGAGGGCCCAGGCCAGCAGGACCTGGGCGGGGGTCTTTCCGTGCCTCTCCGCCACCTCCCGCACTTTGGGCTCCGTGACCAAGCTGCCGGTCCCAAGGGAGGAATAGGCTTGGAGGTGGATTCCCGTTTCCCTGCAGAAGCTCAGGAGCTCCCTCTGCACAAGCCTGGGGTGGTACTCCACCTGCAGCACTGCTGGGCACACCTTGCAGCTGCCCAGAAGCTCCCTGAGGTGCGTCAGGGTGTAATTAGACACCCCGATGGCTCTGAAGCGCCCGCTCCCGTACATTTCCTCCAGAGCCTTCCAGCTTTCCCGTCTGACCTCGTGGTTTCTCAAATCCTCCGACTGCCAGCCTTGCTTGCCAGGCCAGTGTATGAGGTACAGGTCTAGGTAGCCCCAGCCCAGCTTCTGCAAGCTGGCCTCGCATGCAGCTCGGGCTTCGCGGCCGTGGTCCTTGGGAGCCAGCTTGCTGGTGATGAAAACGTCCGTCCTGGCCAGCCCGTGCCTGGGCAGCAGCTCCCTCAAGGCTCTGCCCACGTCCCCTTCGTTCCGGTAGACTGCCGCGGTGTCGAACGAGCGGTACCCCTGTGCCAAGGCTGCGTCCAGCGCCCGGTACACCGCTTCGTACCCCTGCAGCTTAAACGTGCCCAGCCCCAAAACTGGCATCCGTACCCCGTTGTTCAGCTCCACGGTTTCCGACATTCTATGGGATGTGTTTTTTTTGTGGGGGGGGGGTTTTGCTGCCGAAAGAACAGAAACTTGAGTTCAGTGTGTTCTGGGGAAGGGCTGTAAAATAAGTCATTTAGTGAGAGGGTAGATTTTCACAGTGAAAGCATGATACAGCACAGGGAAGCACTGCAAAGCACAGAGAGGTCTGGTAAAGCATAGGGGAGCATTGTAAAGCACAGAGAGGTCTGGTAAAGCATAGGGAAGCATTGTAAAGCACAGAGAGGTCTGGTAAAGCATAGGGAAGCATTGTAAAGCACAGAGAGGTCTGGTAAAGCATAGGGAAGCATTGTAAAGCACAGAGAGGTCTGGTAAAGCACAGGGAAGCATTGTAAAGCAGGTCTGGTAAAGCATAGGGAGGGAAGCATTGTAAAGCACAGAGAGGTCTGGTAAAGCATAGGGAAGCATTGTAAAGCACAGAGAGGTCTGGTAAAGCATAGGGAAGCATTGTAAAGCACAGAGAGGTCTGGTAAAGCATAGGGAAGCATTGTAAAGCACAGAGAGGGCTGGTAAAGCATAGGGAAGCATTGTAAAGCACAGTGAGGTCTGGTAAAGCATGTTAATAAACTCTGGTAGATGCACAGTACAACCTCGTAACAAGCACTCTTGTTTGCATTTGCCTTGTTAAAACGACACGTGAAACAGTTACAAAACGTACGCGAGCAGCGAACCAAAAATGACCAAAAAAAAAAAGCTTCTTATTTATTTATGGAAAGCGCATAAGGAAGATACTCACCCGCTCCGGTGCGGTCCAAACCTCGGGCGTTATTGTGAATTAAACTCGGCTCTGCCCAGCCCAGCCCAGCCCAGCCCTCCGGCGTGCGTCCCAGGAACGCGCTCACGTCACTCCGCGCAAGCGGCGGGTTGCCTTGGAAACGCTGCCACACCCTCTCCAGCGGAGAGTGAAAATAATAGCAAGTGAGTGTGTGTGTGTGTGTGTGTGTGTGTGTGTGTGTGTGTGTGTGTGTGTGTGTGTGTGTGTGTGTGTGTGTGTGTGTGTGTGTGTGTGTGTGTGTGTGTGTGTGTGTGTGTGTGTGTGTGTGTGTGTGTGTGTGTGTGTGTGTGTGTGTGTGTGTGTGTGTGTGTGTGTGTGTGTGTGTGTGTGTGTGTGTGTGTGTGTGTGTGTGTGTGTGTGTGTGTGTGTGTGTGTGTGTGTGTGTGTGTGTGTGTGTGTGTGTGTGTGCGTGTGTGTGTGTGTGTGTAGTTCCTGTTTGATTGTTGCTCTATTTAACCCTGATTTTATTGTGTTTTGCAACAGCTCTTGTCTGTGCTGTGATCTTTTGTAACGGCAGAAAGTCGGCCTGGATATGAATAGTTTGTTTCGCCAGAGCTGTAGTTACGCATAATATCCACTAGAGGGCGCGCTTATTCTCCTTTAGCGGGCTAATGGTACGATAGAACATACAAAAATAATATTGCGATAAAATAGCTTTGTTGTCTATAAAAACAGACCATAGACATTTCGCACCAAAATCAGGGTCTAGTGCCGTATATTATAAAGACATTTCAGAGGGCTGGGTCTCATCAATATCAGGGTCTAGTGCTGTATATTATAAAGACATTTCAGAGGGCTGGATCTCATCAATATCAGGGTCTAGTGCTGTATATTATAAAGACATTTCAGAGGGCTGGATCTCATCAATATCAGGGTCTAGTGCTGTATATTATAAAGACATTTCAGAGGGCTGGATCTCATCAATATCAGGGTCTAGTGCTGTATATTATAAAGACATTTCAGAGGGCTGGATCTCATCAATATCAGGGTCTAGTGCTGTATATTATAAAGACATTTCAGAGGGCTGGATCTCATCAATATCAGGGTCTAGTGCTGTATATTATAAAGACATTTCAGAGGGCTGGATCTCATCAATATCAGGGTCTAGTGCTGTATATTATAAAGACATTTCAGAGGGCTGGATCTCATCAATATCAGGGTCTAGTGCTGTATATTATAAAGACATTTCAGAGGGCTGGATCTCATCAATATCAGGGTCTAGTGCTGTATATTATAAAGACATTTCAGAGGGCTGGATCTCATCAATATCAGGGTCTAGTGCTGTATATTATAAAGACATTTCAGAGGGCTGGATCTCATCAATATCAGGGTCTAGTGCTGTATATTATAAAGACATTTCAGAGGGCTGGATCTCATCAATCATCAGGGTCTAGTGCTGTATATTATAAAGACATTTCAGAGGGCTGGATCTCATCAATATCAGGGTCTAGTGCTGTATATTATAAAGACATTTCAGAGGGCTGGATCGCATCAATATCAGGGTCTAGTGCTGTATATTATAAAGACATTTCAGAGGGCTGGATCGCATCAATATCAGGGTCTAGTGCTGTATATTATAAAGACATTTCAGAGGGCTGGATCTCATCAATATCAGGGTCTAGTGCTGTATATTATAAAGACATTTCAGAGGGCTGGATCTCATCAATATCAGGGTCTAGTGCTGTATATTATAAAGACATTTCAGAGGGCTGTGTCTCATCAATATCAGGGTCTAGTGCTGTATATTATAAAGACATTTCAGAGGGCTGGATCTCATCAATATCAGGGTCTAGTGCTGTATATTATAAATACATTTCAGAAGGCTGTGTCTCATCAATATCAGGGTCTAGTGCTCTCTCTCTCTCTGTCTCTCCCCCTCTTTCTCGTTGAACTTTATCATTGGAATGACGTCAGTGTACAGCACCGTTGCAGAAGCTATATTTAAGATAGCAGCAATAGGCTGCGTGGGGCTCAGATGCTTTGCAGTAAAGGGCTGCGCGGTGTCAGGCTGGTATCTCGTACCTTATACTAGTGCCCAGTAAGAAAAAAAAAAAAAAAAGCGTGCATTTATTGCACTGCACGTCAGCTGGGAGCATTGCACAACTGACAATAGATTTACCGAACCGAGTATGAATGGATTCGATTCGGTGAAACGACGGGAGATCAGGAGCTGGCTGACGGGGGGAGAGAGACCGGCATCTGGGGGAGAAAACGGTGGAAGAGAAGAAGGAGGGCGCGTCTGAGCGGCTTTGAATTCGGGAATACCAAACCAAGCCGCTGCGGCCGGCAATCTCAACAGAGCAGGATCGAAGAAGGGAAAAAAAAAAGACTAGGACACCCGAAGATTGTGCCTATTGTCGGGTCAAGCAGAGGAGGAGACGCGGCCGTGCGCAATTGGAAGATAGAAACATATCAGCATTGGGCTGACAGTGTATGAAAATTGGAAAATTATTATTTTTTTCTTTCTGCACAAGGGCACCACACGGGGAAGAGGACGCACATCCGATGCCTGGGCTGCAGACCGCACATGAAAGCGCTTGCACGGGTTCTTCGCTTCTGCAATGGTAGCCGGTCTTCAATCGGACACTGCGAGAAGAGAAGATTCTGTTCGCCGTGTTTTTAACCCTTGCACAGACTAACAAACAGGCAGCGTTTGATCAAGCAGAAAAGAAAAATAAAAAAAAACGCTGTTAATTTAATAAGTGGGGAGAATTTAAACATATTTATTAAGTTGGGAATCTCTTTGTCTTATTATTATTTCTTTATTGACAGGAACGGTGTTACATTTTGGCTAGTGGGTATACTTTTATGAAATAAATAATAATAATAATAATAATAATAATAATAATAATAATAATAATACCAGCTTGCTAAATTGTTCGGTGCTAGTAAGCATTTAACTATAATTAAAGAGAACAGATCTGTATCAAGGTTAACGAACACGCCTCTTATAGTAATACGCATTCGTAGGTGGCGAGAACAGCGCGTTTTGTTATCATAGAAACGTGTTTTTTTTGAGGGGGGGGAGAGGAAGCAGTGCTTTCTGCTGGATAATGACACACTGTACTATTTTGCAAGCAAAATATACAGCGTTTTAACTTGAAAGGGTCCCTTACACTGTGTGCAAGCGCTGTGCGCACACATACACACACGCACACACACACACACACACACGCACACACGCACACACACACACAACCATTGAATTGAGCATTCGCTTACGTCATCGCTTTTAGCATGGGGGGAATTCAAAACGAAGCGATGCTGCTTGACCAGGCTAGCGACATTAATCTGTGATTTGCATTGCCTGTGATATAGCAAAGCCCCGGGTTTAGACGCGCTAGCAAGCAAGACTATATAGCTATACAGTAATAATAATAATAATAATAATAATAATAATAATAATAATTTCACAAAACGTTGCAGTATATACATAGAAGGAAAAACTAACAGATATCATATGTGCTTTTAATAATTGTGTATTATAATTGAATGAAACTGGGGGGGGGGGGGGGGGGTGAACGGTCCCATGCATAAATTTTCTCCCGGGTGCAGCGCTGCACGGCTAAACTAACAACAAAAGCGACCCCTTAGCTGTAACGGGTGCTAAAACTCAGCGTGTATTTAACAGTGTGCAGCGTTTCCCTGGCCGGCTGTGCTGTGCAGTAGTGCGCTGCTATCCGAGTCTCGCTTATACTGCAGCCGAGCCCGCACGCAGCCGCAGCATCTGCACTGGAACTGCTGTGCTTCTCAAGACGTGCATATGCGCACACGTTTGTTTGGTTTTTTTTTTTCAAAACCGAAACGGGAGCCAGAGTGGTTGTTTTTTATTTATTTATTTTTTCTCTTGTGCACACTTGTTATCGTTACAACACGCCGCATGCATCCTTCGGTAACCTGCAGCTCCTGCCTTTGAACCCAACACCGGAACACGTGCGTGGGGTGTGCGGGGCGCGCCCACCAAGCATCCCCCACTTCTGGGCTCTGGGCGAGAAGAAGGCACCTGTGTGAAACGACCCCTGGCTTATTCCTGAGTGTTATTATTATTATTATTATTATTATTATTATTATTATAGACCCGTATAGACGCTTGGCAACCGGCTGCCTTGGTAAAAACTACAAAGTCACTCTTCTGTGATTGGTAACGTGTGGTTTTTTTTTCATTGAAGATTCACATTGCGTCACTCCAGACCAGCCCTCTCTGTCTCCGGTCCCTCCCTGCCTTCCCTACCTTCCCTACCTATCTCCCTTTGTGACTGTGCGCCTGGTATCTTCTTTTAAGGAGTTTATTTTTTAGTTTTTCTTGGGTGTTCATTTGTGCCATACCATGGAGACCACCAAGCTACCCCCGTGCAGCCCTAGCTCCCCCACGACCGGCTTCACCGTGCCCAGCGCCGAGAAAGTGGACGGGTTCCCCCGGCGTTCAATGCGTCGAGCCCGGCAGAGGCGATCCCACAGCTCGTCTCAATTTCGATATCAGAGCTCGCAAGTGGAACTCACTCCCCTGCCGCTTTTAAAAGGTAAGCATGCATTATTATTATTATTATTATTATTATTATTATTATTATTATTATTATTATTATTATTATTATTGTTCTAGGTCCTGTTGTGTATATTTTTTGTGTTACCGGCATATCACGGAAAGCATAATATTTAGCAACAAATTAATATTATTATCACTAGTAGTGATAATAATAATAATAATAATAATAATAATAATAATAAATAATAATAATAAAAAAAATAATTATGATTATGGTGACGATGATAATAATGATAAAAGAATATTTGGTTTATTTTTATATATATATTTTAAAAAAAAAAGGTATTTAGTTCATCTATTTTGCATTGTAGCCAAATGGGCAAATAAATTCAACATATATTTGTAATGCTTTTTGTTGTTGTTATTTGTACTGCTGTAGTATTTCCTTCGTGCATCTTTAAAAACGCGTACACGATTTCTTAGGAATCTCGGGATGTGTAGAAATGCGAGGGCAGTGACAGCGAGGGTCTGGGAATGAAGCTAGAAATCCGGGGCTGATGTCAGGGGTACTGAGCGCTGGCAGATTCGCCATTCCACACTCTACATGCATGGAAATAAAAACAGAAGTGCCTGCAACAACCCCTCTCCTCTCCCTTCTCCCCTCTCTCTACTCTCCTGTCTCTCTCCTCTCCCTTCTCCTTCTCTCCACACTCCTGTCTCTCCCATCTCTCCTCTCTCTACTCTCCTGTCTCTCTCCTCTCCCTTCTCCTTCTCTCCACACTCCTGTCTCTCCCCTCTCCCCTCTCTCTACTCTCCTGTCTCTCTCCTCTCCCTCTCCTTCTCCTTCTCTCCACACTCCTGTCTCTCCCATCTCCCCTCTCTCCACTCTCCTGTCTCTCTCCCCTCTTCCTCTCCTCTCACACCGCTTCATCTTCTCATCCCTCCCCTAACTCTTCTGCCCTCCCCTTTTTCTCACCCCTCCCCTTCCAGTCCCTCACTCCTCCCCCCTCTCCTTCTCCTGACCTTTCACCCTCGCCCCCTCCTTTCTCCCTCCCCTTCTCCCTTCTTCTCATTTCCCCCCTTCCTCCCTCTGTCTCTCCTCTCTCCTCCTTTCACAGCACATGCTGTTCCCCAGCCTCCCTCCTCCCTCACAGTCAGCAGCCCTGCTGCGAGCACCTGGTGTTGTGTGTGTGTGTGTGTGTGTGTGTGTGTGTGTGTGTGTGTGTGTGTGTGTGTGTGTGTGTGTGTGTGACCAGCTGAGCAAATCAGTAGCAGCAACAGAGGCACAGAGGCTCCTACTCAGGGCATCTTTCCCTATCCCCTGTGCATGTACAGAGCTTCACCTGTCTCCATAGCGATGCCATCCTGCTTCTTTATTCACTTGCTCTTCCTTTGTCTTTTTCAGGGTGTTTGCGGTTCGGTCTCAAAGGTTCTGGGTTCTGTTTATCCAGAATTGATCCGTTAGGGCTTTTAGCGATTGAAATAAGGCAGCAGTGTGATCCATTCCAGGTTTTACTGCTACCAGCTTGATTAGCCCCCAGTGGGGAACAAGCTCAGGTGTGTCTGATTATTAAACTCGCAGCGAAACCAGGGATGGGTGACAAAGGGTTATGACAGGAGAGAAGCTGGCAAAGGGGCGGGGATACCCTCCAAATGACCAAGGAAGCTGTTATCCGAAAGCAGGGCTTGCAAACTGAGATTTCATGAACTCTGCATAGTACCAGATGTTGTTGTTTATTTATTTTTTAAACACTAGCATCTTTTTATTTTAGTTTTATCTTTTTTAAACTTTCACAGCCTTTCCCAGTCCCAGCTATCCGTTTCTCAAGTAAAGAAACAGCTCTGAATCCACAAACGAGGCTTGTGTTACACTGTAGGCAATTCTGTCTCCCACGCAGGGCTGAGCAAAACAGAAAAATCAATACCCGCAGCAAACAGCCTGGCCTGGCCCATATATATATACACACAAGCGCTTTCTGTCCTGTTTCTCATCCTGCCTGCTTTTTCAGGAGCAGCGGCTTGAAACCTGGTTCCGGGAGACCTAGTTTGCGGTCGCTGTACCAAACCCCCCCCCCCCGAGTCTCACCCCGGCGTGCCGCACAGCGTCCTGAAACCCGGTCTCCTGAAACCAGAGACGTTTCCTGCTAATTTGCGAGGACAAACTGATTTTCTGCAAGGAAGCAATCACCGATCTCTTTTATAGAGCCGCCTGCATGAAAACACCTCTGGGTGCGAGAATCTCAATCTCCGCTGGTTTCCAAGCCCCACCCCGACTCGTTTCTGTGCCAGTGGATTTCCCTTTGAAAGAATAGACTGGCGTTGAACTGAAACAGGATATCCTGAGAGACAGCGAGCAGGTTGGGGATCTGTGCTGAGATTCTAATGCACTAATAAACGGGAGAGGGAAGGAGGGAGGGAGAGAGACAGAGAGGAGAGGCAGAGGGGAGGGAGAGGGAGGGAGAGGGAGGAGAGGAGTGGGAGAGGCAGAGGGGAGAGGGAGGGAGGGAGAGGGGGAGGAGAGTGGGAGAGGGAGAGGGAGAGGGAGGGAGAGAGAGAGAGAGAGAGAGAGAGAGAGAGAGAGAGAGAGAGAGAGAGAGAGAGAGAGAGAGAGAGAGAGAGAGAGAGAGAGAGAGAGAGAGAGAGAGAGAGAGAGAGAGAGAGAGGGAGAGAGAGAGGGAGAGGGAGAGAGAGAGGGAGAGAGAGGAAGGGAGAGAGAGAGAGGGAGAGAGAGAGAGAGTGAGGGAGGAGAGGGAGAGAGAGATAGAGGGAGAGGGAGGAGAGGCAGAGAGAGATAGGGAGGGGGAGAGAGAGAGAGGGAGAGAGAGAGAGAGAGGGAGGGATTGGTGGATGGAGGGATGCGATGACGTCAGTGATTTCTCCAGGGCTCATCTTCACTGGCTCGTTCTATTTTTAGTCGTGGCAGTGCGATGATGTAACTAGAATTCTCCTTGCTCTGTTTTTATTTTCTGCCCCCTTGCCAGTTTTGTATAAAACATTTAGAGGCCATTTAGCCTCTCTGCAGGACAAAGCATCTACCCCAGCCCGGTACGTATTAACCCAGATCTTTCAGCCTCTCCGATCACAACAGCGTTGCTGTAACAGTTCAGAGAGCTTACTGTGAAAAACCTGGCTTTTATAAAACAATCGATTTTGTCAGCGCTGTAGTGTGCATCTCCCCTGAGCTAGCTGAGCCACCTCTAACCGAAACGATATGACAGGCTCTAGATGGGATTCCAAATAAAACGTCACAAAGGCTCCCATTCACAGCACAACGCGCCTCCAGCATTTGCTGAATACTTCTGTGGGCAAGATGATCCATTTACTACCAATGCAGATTAACTGGGCTGTACTGGGAGCTCATTTTTCTCCAGACCTGCCTTTACCTGTTTTTTTTTTAGCTTGTCTGGAGAATCCTAGCTGCCGGGCACCAAAACAGCCGTTTCTTCATTCCATTCAAATCACGTGACAGTGTGACCTTTCAACTCCGCCAGCACCCGCCTGCCCAACCTGTATGTTGGCACAGAGAGAGTCGACAAGATTTTTTCTGTTGTTGATTATTCTGTATTCATTAGCAACCAATAGAGGATGATAGTTTCTAATTGGGAAACTTTCAAAACAAAGCAATTAAAAAAAAAACAAAAAAAACGATTTGGACCCTGGTCAATCCTGCTATGGACCCAGGGTGTAATCTCCTGCTCCCTCTAGTGGAGGCTGGGTGGTCCGGCCGTTAGAGAAAAGGGGTCTTGATACCAGGAGGTTCAAATCCCGGCTGGGCCACCGACTCCCTGTGTGTGTGTGTGTGTGTGTGTGTGTGTGTGTGTCAGTGTCAGTGTCAGTGTGTGTGTGTGTGTGTGTGTGTGTGTGTGTGTGTGTGTGTGTGTGTGTGTGTGACCCTGAGCGAGTCACTTCACCTCCTTGTGCTCCGTCCTTCGGATGAGACCCAAAACAAACGAGGTCCTATTGGAAGAGACTCTGCAGCAGCAGCAGCGGTTGTTGATGAAGCAGAGTTCACCCTCCTAGTCTCTGCAAATCGCTTTGGATAAAAGTAATAATAATAATAATAATAATAATAATAATAATAATAATAATCGTAGCGGACGTGCCTAACCCTGCGTTGTCTCTCCTCTCCCAGACGCCCCCGTGTCGGAGCTGCATGATCTGTTCTGTAAGAAGCTGCAGCAGTGCGGCGTGCTCTTCGACTTCCTCGACTGCGTGGCGGACCTCAAGGGCAAGGAGATCAAGCGGGGGGCTCTCAACGAACTGGTGGAGACCGTCGCCACCAACCGGGGCGTCCTGATCGAGCCAGTGTACCCCGAGGCTGTGAAGATGGTGAGATAACAGGGCTGCCATTGCAGAGCAGGGAGAGCCAGCCCAGGGTTTACAATGCATCCTGGGAATCCTAATAATAATAATAATAATAATAATAATAATAAAATATGACTGCAGACGTCTCGTCCCTCTCGGGGGTCCCAAATGTTCCGTAGACCCCTTAGACCTAATAATAATAATAATAATAATAATAATAATACTCCCATTGCAGAGCATGGAGAGCTAGTCCAGGTTCTTCGTTCTCCCATCGCAGAGCAGTTTGGGTGACCCCCCTGAGAGCACCTCTGTCTCTTCACAGCCGAACCCGTTCCTTCTCCTCTTCTCCCCTCAGATCTCGGTGAATATCTTCCGTACTCTGCCGCCGAGCGAGAACCTCGAATTCGACCCCGAGGAAGACGAACCGACACTGGAAGCCTCCTGGCCTCACCTGCAGGTATGGAGCTCCAGGGCCTGGGGTGGGTTCTGAGCCAGGCTCAAACATGGCGGTTCTCTGCCTCACGGCTTCAGCTGTGCCTGGCTGAGCTGCCCCGGAACGCAGTCTCTCTCAGTGACCCCCTGGAGGTAACCCTGCCTCCTTCTGTCTCTCCTCCCCCAGCTGGTCTACGAGTTCTTCCTAAGATTTCTGGAGAGCGCCGACTTCCAGCCGTCGGTGGCCAAGCGATACATCGACCAGAAGTTTGTGATGCAGGTAAGATTCTGGGTGCATTCAAAGTATTCTGCGTTGTAACCAACCCCAAGCGCTGCTGTATCGTACAGTCTCTGCACCCCTTTGCATGCAAAGCTTAGACGCTGGATTATCTCCGTGTGCGTCGGCAACATTTTCACCAGACAACTCCTGCTTGGTCAGTTTTATTACCACTTTCTCGGGGCAATTAAACATTCTTTCACTGACAGCAGCAAACACTGCCCATATTAATTATTAATTATTATTATTATTATTGATAATTGATCATTCAGCAGACGCTTTTATCCAAAGAGACTTGCAGAGACTAAGGGGGGTGAACTCTGCTTCATCAACAACCGCTGCTGCTGCTGCAGAGTCTCTTCCAATAGGACCTCGTTTGTTTGGCGTCTCATCCGAAGGACGGAGCACAAGGAGGTGAAGTGGCTCACTCAGGGTCACACACACACACACACACACACACACAGAGCCGGGATTTGACCCTCACGTTTTTTCCTTACAGCTGCTAGAGCTGTTTGACAGCGAGGACCCGCGCGAGAGGGAGTATCTGAAGACCATCCTTCACCGGGTCTACGGGAAATTCCTGGGACTGCGAGCTTACATCCGCAAGCAAATCAACAACATCTTCCTGAGGTCAGGGGGGGGGGGGGGGGGGGGGGGATTGTCGCCTTAAAAGAGCAGCTGGAGGGAGCGAGAGTTATCAACGTTATATCACTCGTGTTTAGATTCAACCTGGATATCTTGTTTTTTTTTTTTTTTTTTTAAAGACCCCTCTGTGGAGTAGAGCTCTCAGTCTGGCGTGCCCTGTACAAAACTGCGCCTCCTGGTGGATGCAAAATGTATATCAAGCTAGAAATGCCCCATATTAAAAGCATGCAGTGTTTTATTCTTCCTCTAGGGGGCGTTGCAAGTGTGGGGAGGAGGGTTTAAAGGTTACACTCAGGTGAACCAGAGAGCTCTGTCGGGTTAGACCGGATTTCAAGAGCTCCGTTAAAGCCAAACTTTTTGAAAAAAAAAAATCCCCAGGCTTTGCCGACTTAAAAAAGTGACGCAAAATCTGAACATCACGACCGCTCTTGAGATGACTCGTTGCAAAGGGTTCTCGCGGTCTGCTTGGCTGGAATCGTTTGCCAGGCTGCCTGCCTCTGTCCTGACCGCTGTTCTGTCTTTTAGGTTCATCTACGAAACCGAGCACTTCAACGGGATAGCAGAGCTTCTGGAGATCCTAGGCAGGCAAGTACCACTGAGCGTGCCTTCTTCCACTGAAACGCAGAATAGTTCAATACAGCTGCATTCCTGTTCGCCACTCAGGCTTCAGGTGTGCAGCTTTTAAAGAAGCGCATGCGATTGCAGAGACAGATTCTCATTTTAAAACATCCGCTACTGCACTGTTATTATTATTATTATTATTATTATTATTATTATTATTATTATTATTATTAACAAGTCACTCAGCAGAGGCTTCTATCCAGAGAGACTTGCAGAGACTAGGAGGGTGAACTCTGCTTCATCAACAACCGCTGCTGCTGCTGCAGAGTCTCTTCCAATAGGACCGCGTTTGTTCGTCTCGTCCGAAGGACGGAGCACAAGGAGGTGAAGCGACTCTCTCAGGGTCACACACACACACGCACACACGCACAGCGAGTCAGAGAGGATTGAACTGGGAACCTCCTGGTATCAAGACCCCTTTTCTCTAACCACTGTGACCAGCGAGCCTCCTCCTAGCTATTGCAAGCTGCGGCCTCTTTAAAGAAATCTTCTTCTAGGATATCGGAATGAAAATTGACAAAATGACAGTCCATTTACAGAAGCCCCTCTTCCTCTTCCTCCCCTGGGCGTTTTGAAAGGCATCGCCGTGGTGATTCACTGCACACCTCCAGAGTTTTGGTTCTCATGTTATTTTTAGCCTGTCCGCCCCCACGGCTCTGCTTCTGTGCAAGCGAGATCGAGTCTTGTTTAAAATAAAATTAAAATAAAAAAAGAACAGGCAAGACAGCCCAGGGGAGCAGAATCCAACATCTTCAAGTTTTATAGAAATGCATTGAAGAGCTGGAAATAATTCAGCCCTATAGAAAGGTTAAACGAGTGAATGAGTTAAATAAATCATTTCTGCAGATTGTGCTGGAAAATAAATTCTAGTCGATCCTCGTATTAGTTTCCTGGTCTGCTGTTGAGTGGAGCTTTCCAGTACCACTAAATGTGCTCCCGCTGCACAGCAGTGTGATCCAGTCCTGCTTTCACTAGGAGTTTAATAATCAGACTCCCGCTGCACAGCAGTGTGATCCAGTCCTGCTTTCACTAGGAGTTTAATAATCAGACTCCCGCTGCACAGCAGTGTGATCCAGTCCTGCTTTCACTAGGAGTTTAATAATCAGACTCCCGCTGCACAGCAGTGTGATCCAGTCCTGCTTTCACTAGGAGTTTAATAATCAGACTCCCGCTGCACAGCAGTGTGATCCAGTCCTGGTTTCACTAGGAGTTTATTAATAAGACACACCTGAGCTTGTTAGCTAGACACACTGGGGGCTGATCAAGCTGGTAATAAAACATGGACTGGATCACACTGCTGTGCAACAGGAGTTTTTCCCATCTCTAAAACAGGGCAGATCAAACCGCCTCTGTGTTTAACTGCAGGTACAGCGAAGGGCTTTGTCATTCAAGGCTAGAGAACCGTTGCTTTGAAGTGTGTTTTTGTCTTCCAGCATCATCAACGGCTTCGCTTTGCCTCTGAAGTTGGAGCACAAGCAATTCCTGGACCGAGTCCTGATTCCGCTCCACACGGCGAAGTCTCTGTCTGTGTTCCACGCGCAGGTACGCGGGCCCCTTCTCTTCCCAGTCTACCCTCTTCAGACGGGCAAGGAACCGAGATTACAATAACTGACAATAACACCGACCCAGTCTCCCCTAGCCCTCTGCACTCAATCAGTAACGCTGGCTGAGCTCAAATGGGCTCTCACTAGCTTTCACCAGATTTCAGCTTCTTCTCATCGGTCCTGACTTTTCATTCTTAGTGCACTGGCTTTGAAGTCAATGTTATTAACAAAGCAACACGATCACCAGCCCCACCCTTTAGAGGAACGCTAGCACAGCCTTTGCAATCTGTTTCCTTACTTCTTACTAGCAATGGCGACAGCGTGAATGTCTTCAAAACCGTTAATGCATTTCTCTTACTGCCTCTCTCTCTCTCTCTCTCTCTCTCTCTCTCTCTCTCTCTCTCTCTCTCTCTCTCTCTCTCTCTCTCTCTCTCTCTCTCTCTGTGCGTGTGCGTTTGTTTTTCAGCTGGCATACTGCGTGGTACAGTTCATGGAAAAAGACTCAACCGTTACAGAATATGTAAGGATTTTTTTTTTTATAAAACAAAAACGTTTTGAATCTCTGTCTGCAAAGCGTAGTCAAGTCAGGAGAACAGAGTGCGTGCAGAGTTCAAAGTTCAGCTTCAAATCCACACACACACACACACACACACACACACACACACACACATACACGCATTTAGGTAAGATATGTAAGACAGGCTCTTGAGAAAAGCGCCCTGAACCCTCTCCTGGCGACAGACCCTCTCCGCACCCGAGATTTCTCCCCAGATCACCCACGCATCGTTCTCTGTTTATAACTGGGCTGTGCGTGTGTTGAGCCCCAACGAAGACAGGAAACTACGTGAACGAATGGAAGTCATCAATGGAAAAAACTTGCTAGAGCAGCGATGGGTATTCATTTGCAGACATCAAATTAGTCTCCTTACCAAACTTTTCCAGACATAACTAATGCGCTTAGAAACGACCCTTATAAATACAGCGATCGAGATACTGAGAGATCAGCAGTAGACAACTCAGTAGGGCCTCAATGTGGTTTTCTTCTTGAGTCTTTATATATATATATATATTTATCTTCCTTTTCAGGTAATCAGAGGTCTCCTGAAATATTGGCCCAAAACCTGCACTCAGAAAGAGGTGTGTTAGCCCATTAACTAATTTTGCACTTAATAAAAAGCTGTCCAGCCGTTTAAAAACATCTTGATAATGCATCATCTGCTCTGCAGCCGAAGGTTATTTGGGAAGGGTATAGTTAGCATGCTGTGGTCCCGTTCTACCAAGGGCAGCCTTGTCACTTTGCAGCTGCCCCCGGCGCTACCATTGCCCCTCAGGATGCCCGGCAATGGGCAAATTTGACTCAAATCCAGCCTTAGTGACGTCGTCTCTCCCCTGCAGGTGATGTTCTTGGGAGAGGTCGAGGAGATCTTGGATGTGATCGAGCCCTCCCAGTTCGTCAAGATTCAGGATCCTCTTTTCAAGCAGATCGCTTTCTGCGTCTCCAGCCCCCACTTTCAGGTGATTTGTGGGTTTCGTTTTCACCGTTTCGAGAGTCAAAAACCGCAGGTGCCTCGTCGATGTCCTTTTTAGGACCCACCTGCCCGAAAACGCCTCTGGGTGCGAGAATCTCAGTTTCAGCTCGGGAATCACCTCTCCGGTGTGAAAGTGCGCCAGGCAGCTTTGTGCTTTTAAATTAGGCAAAACGCTTCTTAAAAGTCATCAATTAGACGATCGCTTGCCTGTCCTGATCACTTTCCCAGATTTTCAGTCTCTAAGCAAAGCCGCAGAAGCGGCGGGGTGCTATGATGCGCTTGCACGTTGCTGGGTGCCTCAAGGCTCCCCCCCCCCCCCCCCCCCCCCCGATTCAGTCAGTCTGTGTGATTGCAGCCTCGCTGCCCTGCTGACTCTCTCCCTGTGCAGGTGGCGGAGCGCGCTCTCTACTTCTGGAACAACGAGTACATCTTGAGTCTGATAGAAGACAACTGCAGCATCATCCTGCCCATCATCTTCGCTACCCTGTACAGAGTCTCCAAGGAGCACTGGAACCAGTGAGTATCTCGGGCAAAGAGGCCAGGGGACTGGTAACAGGGGTTCAAACCATCATGGGACTGGTTCACCTGCTATAGCACTGTCAACAGCACAGCATGGGACTGATTCACCTGCTATAGCACTGTCAACAGCACAGCATGGGACTGATTCACCTGCTATAGCACTGTCAATAGCACAGCATGGGACTGATTCACCTGCTATAGCACTGTCAATAGCACAGCATGGGACTGATTCACCTGCTATAGCACTGTCAATAGCACAGCATGGGACTGATTCACCTGCTATAGCACTGTCAATAGCACAGCATGGGGCTGATTCACCTGCTATAGCACTGTCAATAGCACAGCATGGGACTGATTCACCTGCTATAGCACTGTCAATAGCACAGCATGGGGCTGATTCACCTGCTATAGCACTGTCAATAGCACAGCATGGGACTGATTCACCTGCTATAGCACTGTCAATAGCACAGCATGGGACTGATTCACCTGCTATAGCACTGTCAATAGCACAGCATGGGACTGATTCACCTGCTATAGCACTGTCAATAGCACAGCATGGGACTGATTCACCTGCTATAGCACTGTCAATAGCACAGCATGGGACTGATTCACCTGCTATAGCACTGTCAATAGCACAGCATGGGACTGATTCACCTGCTATAGCACTGTCAATAGCACAGCATGGGGCTGATTCATCTTCTTTCCACGTTCATGACAGTTTTGCGTGTTTCCTGGGATGTGATTCATTAAGTTCACGCTGAAAGATTCATAAAAACCATTCTATGCTGAGACAAAAATAGAGTCAAACGCCTACCTGGTGTAAATTAATATCAGCTACACTGTGTTATATATGAAACTGGCATTGTAACCCTGCACTGCCCTCCCAACAGCTGTAAGTGGATAAAGGCGCCAGGCTGGTGTGTGGCTGTCCTCCTGTGTGTGTGTGTGTGTGTGTGTGTGTGTGTGTGTGTGTGACTGTGTGCTTCTCTCTCCTTGTGCTGCAGGACCATCGTCTCTCTGATCTACAACGTCTTGAAAACCTTCATGGAGATGAACACCAAGCTGTTCGATGAACTCACTGCATCCTACAAAGTAGAGAAACAGAAGTAAGTGATCAGAGAGCTCTTTGCAGGGCTGGGAATCAGACTCCTATTGCTCAGCAGTGTGATCCAGTCCAGGTTTTACTGCTACCAGCTTGATCAGCCCCCAGTGTGTCTAGCTAACAAGCTCAGGTGTGTCTTATTATTAAACTCCTAGCGAAACCAGGAATGCAAACTGCTGTGTCTTATTTCCATCTCAAAGCAGGAGCAAACTGCTGTGTCTTATTTCCATCTCAAAGCAGGAGAGCTCTCGTGTGCAACACACTCCCACTACAAGCGATTACATAAAGGCATGTTTAAAAAAAAAAAAAAAAAAAAAAAAAATTTTTTCAATTTAGGCTTTGAAAGAATCGAACGTTTCAGACTGGTGTCGAAGGGACAGAGTCCCAGAGACCAAAAAAAAAAAAAAATAGCCCTGCATTTTTTGATCTCAAGAAACGAATAGGACTCGACACAGAGCTGGCAATTACATACAGGCCTCGGAGGAGGAGTCAAACAAAGGGGGTCCTATTGGAAGAGACTCTGCAGCAGCAGCAGCGGTTGTTGATGAAGCAGAGTTCACCCTCCTAGTCTCTGCGAGTCTCTCTGGATAGAAGCCTCTGCTAAATGATAATAACCCTAATGAATACAGACTCTGGCCGGGTAATTTAGCCCCTTGCGTTGTTTTTGGTTTCCCAGAGAGCAGAAGAAGGAGAGGGAGAGGCAGGAGCTGTGGAGGAAGCTGGAGGATCAGAGGATACGGAAGCTGCAGAGTCTGGGAGAGGCGGAGATGAACCGACTCAACCTGCAAATCAGCCAGAACGACCAGAGAGGAGAGGCCAACAGCAGCGCGGACGGACCGAACAGACCGGCCAGCAAAACCTAGAACCCGCCCAGGCCAGCGGGACCTTACCCAGAACCCCATCGCTGGACCGGCACCACGGCCTGGCTCCAAAACCATTAGGACTTTTATTACATAATAATAATGATATTAATAATGTTAATAGTTGCAGTGTATAGGACAAAAACACTAGGGGGAGCTGTTTCAACAATACAGCAACAGTTCTGCAGCACCTAGAATTTTAGGATTGAGAGACATAAGTAAGAGAAAATAATCATTCGAATCTGACCCCCGGGCTATAGCACAACTACATCCCCTTTCAGAAACGAACTGGACCAGGGTTCCGCTGAAACTCCAAACTCTTAACTCAGATCACTCAGATAGATGACAGATAGTCACACAGATCAAACACTGGACCTTGTTGTCGTCATTTAGAAATACAAAGGGGCAAAAAAAAAAAACACTAAGCCAAGCAGAAAACCATTTCGGCTCTAGTGCCTTTTTCAGACTTAGTTACAGTGTCTTACCTTTCCTGTTGCGAGCGCGGCACACCTGGGCTGTGACCCAAATCTTCCAAACTTCCGGATGGCAATTTTAAACTGTCTTTCTTTTTTTTATTAGCCTCTTATTAACTTTTTCTCCTGCTGTTTTTCAAATACAGCTGGGTAGATCGCTGGGGCCCGGTCACTTCCTGCGCTGTAGGTCACACGTTTTTTTTTTTTTTTTTGGGGGGGGGGGGGGGGGGGTTAGCAATAACCGAAGAGTTTAATTCTATCACGTTTCTCTTGTTTGTGAGTTCTGTATCGTGTCGGGTCTCCAATGTGTATTATACTGGACTCCCCAGACTAATGCAGGCCCTGTAATATCAGCTCTGTACGAATGTGAAACCCAACGGAACCCAAATGCCCCACCAGAACTGGAAAACTATGAACTGGGATGCCGTTTTACCAGCCGAAATGCTGCCGTCCGCTCCTGAGAATTGGACAAAGCCTTAGCATTCGCGTCTTAACTCTGTCTGCCTGCATTCCATTAATGCATTGAAATCTAACATTGATGTGTCTTGAAGTGCGCCCCCTAGAGTTTGACAGCCGCATGCACATGATACATATTGTGTTTGGCTAGAGAAGTAAACTGTGTATATCCAGGCCTCCGTGCATGCTGTAAGGAACAGGACTGTGAAACCATCTGCCTGTACGTTTGCATTGCGTTGGGATAGAGTCTATCAGTTGGATTTTGACTCTTATCAGCTGGTTCCAGTTTACAGAGCTTCAAGGAGCTTCAAAAGGGGGGGGGGGACTCGATTGAAGTATTTTGTTTGTTTTTTTTTAAATAGAAAGGAGTTGACAAAGTGAACCCGGGCAGATGTTTTCAGCGCAGCACAGAAGCGTTTCAGAAGGGGATAGTTAGCACCCTGCGGTCCCGTCCTACCAAGGGCAGCCCCCGGCCCATTGCAGCTGCCTTCCTTCCCAGTAGCGCGCAGAAATAACCCAGTTCGGATTGTGTAGCATTGTTTGCTGGTGGATGAATGGTTTTTGCTCCCCGGTGTGTAAAACTGCTAGCAGCTTCCTTCTGTTTTGCTCCGTATGGAGCTCACACAGGAATGTGTCCAGTGAGTTTTCAGAGCAGAGCGGGAGACAGCCAGGTTCCTGCTGAATAAAATACATTGTATTACCATGGAAAGGCAGGGCATTCTGAGTTTGTTTTTTTTTTTTTTTAAGGTGTACAGTTTTATTTATTTATTTATTTCAAGGAAAAAAAAACTTTTAATAGTTTTGAGATCCCCCCCCCCCCCCCCCAGTGCATGTTAAAAAAAACAACAAAAAAAAAAAACAGTTATTGCATGCAGAAAGCCATGCAAGGTTTTTTTTTTTTTTTTAAATCGATTAGACGAAAAAAAATAAAAAAAAATAAAACAAGATTCAACATTTAACACTTGGGCGTCTTCACCGGCTTAAGAATCGAGAGCAAGGGAAAGCATTTCTGATTGGAGCAAATGTCTGTCTCCGCCCACTAAAGGCGGGGCTTGGGTTCACTGTCCCCGCCCCCTCCCACCTTGCCTCTTTTGATTGGTTTGTTAAGGAGAGAAGCTCATTAAGAATGCAAAGCTCATTCTGAGATAGATGGCAGTTTTCAGCAATGTGTGTGTATATATATATATATATATTATATATATAATTTATTTTTAAACAGATACAAAATTTAAAAACGACCCCGCAGAAGATGCCATTACTGACAATTCAGGAGCATAATAATAATAATAATAATAATAATAATAATGATGATGATGATGATGTCACCAGAATGACGTCACATTTCAACCTGCATCACGCTGATGATGCAATTAACCCCTGCAGCTACAGGCGGGGCTTACTGTAAAACGGACCCTCAAATACTTTTAATAAGCAGCAGCAGCCATGCGTTATAAACGACCAGAGCCCCCGGGGCGTGTGTGCCCCCTCCCGGCTTATCAGTATAAACCGGCTTTTGTCTTGTTTTTATGTTTTGTGCAGATAGTGTGTGTATTTATCAGGGGACCCCCGTTGCTGCTGTAGTTTTGATTTGCTGAGCGGATGAAATCAAATGGAAATGGAAATCTAGGGAGATTGCCAACACAGGCGATTGAGTGATTGCTAATTGAATATGTGGTTTAATAGACCGCGCATGCAGTTTTAAAACAGTAAGCGGAAAGGAAGACGCGCAGCCGCACACGCGGTAACACGAGTGGGTTTTCAGAAGCTGTTTCGGATAATTAAAGCACAGAGCGGTCTGACGCGTTTCCACACAGGAGAGCCTGGTGTTTCCACAGCGCGGATTACTGAGCGGGGATTGAGATTCTCGCACCCAGAGGTGTTTTCATGCAGGCGGCTCTATAAAGGAGATCAGCGGCACGTCTGGAGCTGCTAGATTTGCACACTGCTGTCCACACCCAGACTGAACCTGGGAGACAATGCAGCCTTTTAGAACTGGAACTCAGAACCTCAGAACTGGGTCGGGGTTCTCAGAACAGGCATCTGCAAGTCACCCAGGTTTTCATGCAGACGGGTCTGTGAAGGAGATCGAGGACACAGCTGGAGGGGCTCTGATTGATCTGCACCCCGCTGTGTGTGTGTGTGTGTGTGTGTGTGTGTGTGTGTGTAGATCAGATCTCTGTTGTGTAATTTATATAATTTTAAAACCTGATGGATGTTTCCAAAGCCACTCATGCAAAATGCGTTTTTTTTTTTTCTTGAGCAGTGCAGTCTCCTATTTGTATATTTGTAGATTTATAACCTCTAGGCAGATATTTTGTGATATCTTTTAGAATGCATTACCCAGTCACTCAGTCTCTTAAAAGAAATGCTCAGAAACGTTAGCCACACGCACGCACACACACACACACACACACACACACACACGCACGCACGCAGACACACACACACACACACACACACACACACACACACACACACACACACACACACACACACACACACACACACACACACACACACACTGACACACACGCACGCACACAGGCACGCACACACACACACACACACACACACGACACACTGCACACACGCACACACACACACACACACACACACACACACACGCACGCACACACACACACACACACACACATACACACACACACACCTGTTCAGGACTTTGCTGTCATTATATTATTATTATTATTAATAAGTTGAATAAAAAAAAAATATTATATGAATAATAATAAAACAAACAAACAAACCAAATCGATTGGGCGTGTATTAATTTGTTTGTTATCTGTGATATAGAAACGCATTTCCCTGGCTACGAACAGCCTTCATTCATTCGGGGCAGGTACTGTGTTCTGTTACCCCGCAGGACTCTCAGTGTGAAGTGAGGGAAGCGAGATATAATTTGGGGTGAGGGGCGGGGGCGTGGCGGCCCAAACCCGGATTCTGCTGATTCTCTTTAAATATCGCTCACGATGCAGTGGTCGTGCAGTCCCGCCTGCGACCGACAGAGGGAAGCAGAGTCACAATAAACTACTCCTCCTCTGGAAGTCACTGGCGTTTGATAAATGTGTATTTAAAAAAAATAAAATAAATACAAAGTCTGACTTCATTAACCGTAATATAAAATATTGTATTTACAGGGGTCCCCCGTCCCCCCGACCCCCAACCCTGCTCCCGCAGGGCCCCAAGTTACAAGAACCAAGACATTCATTCATTCATTCATTTATTGATTTAATTAAATACAATCAAGTTTAATAAACATTTTCAAGCAAGAATAACAAAGGCATAAAAACAAACATTTTAATAACGTATTGCAATCATTTTAAACGTTCTTTGAATTTCCACCAACCATGTTTAAAATTATTAATAATAATAATAATAATAATAATAATAATAAATAATAATACCTAATAATAATGGATTTTTTTTTTTTAGTTTTTTTACATTAATTTGGACAGAAGAGGGCGGGGCTCGGCTCTAACCCCGCCCATCGACGGCTCCTCATTAATAATTCATGACTGGGGCGGGGCCGGGTGTTAGTTTTTTGGGGTTTTTTTTCAAATGAATTTATACAGCGCATCTTTTTCAGCTCATAAATATAAGCGTGTACATTCTTTAGTCAAAGAGTGGGATTATTGTTGTTATTATTTAAATACAAGCAGAATGGGACCCCTAATGGAAACTTCTCAACAAATTTTTATCCCAGTTGGAACTGTTTAGTAGCAACTACACTGTGTAGATCTGCCACGTTTAACCCACTATAGTACAAATCATACTGCTCTGCTGGTACATCAGACCTCTCTCTCTCCCCCTCCCTCCCCTCTTCCTTCCTCCCTCCCCATCCCTCCATCCCCTCTCCCTCCCTCCCTCCTTCAGTCCCATCTCCTCTTCCCTAGAGGGAGTGAGAGGGAGGAAGGGAGGGGTGGAGGAAGAGAGAGGGTGAGGGGTCCCCACCTCCCCCCATCCCTCTCCTCCTCCTCCCCTCCCTCCCCCTCCCTCCCTCCTCCCTCTCTCTCCCTCCTTCCTCCCTCCCTCCATCCCCACCTCTCTCCCCCTCCCTTCATCCCTCTCTCTCTCCCTCTCCCTCCTTCCTTCTCTCTCCGTCCCCACCTCCCTCTCTCTCCCCCTCTCTCCCTCCCTCCCTCCCTGTCAGTATCGAGACAGCCTGCACATGTCACACTGACAGGCCTCCGCAGTGTAGATGTCAATCACCTCTCGTCTCTCCCCTTCACAGTGCAGACGGACTTTGATCTACAGAGAAGACAGTAATAGCAAAAACCGAACCATTAAATAATGCAAGAAACGTGGCCCTGGGGGGGCTTTTAAAGAAAAGGGGGGTCTTGATACCAGGAGGTTCAAATCTCAGCTCAGCCATTGACTCGCTGTGTGTGTGTGTGTGACTCTGGGCTAGTTCATTTGTTTTTTTTTTAAACTAAAAGTGCGCATCAGCACTTAAAACCACTCTCTGTTTCCAAGTCTCTCTCTCTGGCTTGCCAGACGCTGCCTTTTCACTACACAGGTTTCAAAAGACTGCTAAACCCCTCCCCGAAGCCTGATCCAGACTCCTGTCTCAACCTCACCTTCTGTATCTTGCTGATGGTGCAGCACTGGGACACAGAGGTGATGTTGTGCTGGAAGTTGCTGGCCAGCAGGACCGAGTACTTGGAGGGGAAGGCGCTGGATTCGCAGAACCCCACGCAGGCCTGGACCACGTGCGTGCCACGGCAAGTCCCGCGACGGTCGCTCCTTATCGTCACGTTGAAGGCTGAGCAGAGAAAACGATGGATGCAAGACTATTGCGCTGCTAGTGTATGTCATTGGAGATAGATAACACATTGTAATCTTAACTTGTCGCCTCCTAGTTCATACTGTATTCTAGTAGTGTTATAATTTGCACTGGCTGTAAACTGCACTGTGTTTAAATATGAAGCTTGCATTGTAACCCTGCGCTGCCCTGTAACACCTGTGCGACCTTGCCAATAATAATAATAATAATAATAATAATAATAATAATAATAATAATAATAATAATAATAATAAAGCTGAAGTTCACGTACGATGCAGGTGACAGCCAGGTCCCAGGGCTTCGTAGTTCCAGCTCTCTGATATCATGATTACAAAGAGGAACGCCACGGCGATCAGAGTGCGGGCAGCAAGCATGGTGACCTGCACATTGTAAAGCACAGAGAGGTCTGGTAAAGCATAGGGAAGCATTGTAAAGCACAGAGAGGTCTGGTAAAGCATAGGGAAGCATTGTAAAGCACAGAGAGGTCTGGTAAAGCATAGGGAAGCATTGTAAAGCACAGAGAGGTCTGGTAAAGCATAGGGAAGCATTGTAAAGCACAGAGAGGTCTGGTAAAGCATAGGGAAGCATTGTAAAGCACAGAGAGGTCTGGTAAAGCATAGGGAAG